>NC_091190.1:24359354-24419354 GCF_040958095.1 Procambarus clarkii | reverse complement strand
ATTGGCTGAATTCTCCTCCTCTTGGATTTGAAGCTGTCTGTACAGGTCTCCAATCATTCCATTTTTCTTACAGCGACTGGAAGGTTTATATGTTTAGCGAGTGCAACTACAGAACACTCTTCACAAATGATATGTTGTTCTGTACACTGTACTGTTGTATCAGATGTACGATACATTATATGGATGATACAGTGAGAGGTATATTCAAGTTAGATCTTGTCAGATGTGAATTTTAAGTCATGTATTATGTCAGGTTTGTACCTGCGATCGACAGATGTTAGCTGTATACCTGTAATAATCTATATCTATGAAACAGAATGCATGTGTCTGTAGGAGCCTCGCCCAACTTTACAAGAGGACACATGAGGAATATGTATCATAGGCCAGTCGTGGTTGTGCCACTCTTAAAGAAATATTGACGTTTATAGCGACCCCCAGCCATTTTTAAGTCTGAAATCGATGATGAGTTTTTCATAGTTTTAGCATGTTTTCTGTTGCGCAATGTGGATTTTTTTTAAGAGACGGGGGTGGGAGAGGTCAAAGGAAGAGGGAGAGGTGAGGAGAGGGAAGGGGAAGGTAAGGAAGAGATTGGAAGATGGAGAGAGAAAAGGTGGAGAGGGTGGGGGGGGGGAAGGGGGAGAGACACCTGGGTATCTAATGAGATCTAATTACAAAATTAATTATAATTTGTATTAAATATTCAAGAAGTGTTGCTAACTTGTTTCCCAGTTAATTATCAGTCACAAGAGACGTGTGTGTGTGTGTGTGTGTGTGTGTGTGTGTGTGTGTGTGTGTGTGTGTGTGTGTGTGTGTGTGTGTGTGTGTGTGGGTGTGTGTGTGTGTGCGTGTGTGTGTGTTTGTGCGTGTGTGTGTGTTTACTAGTTTTGTTTTTTACGGGGGTTGAGCTTTGCTCTTTCGGCCCCCCTCTCAACTGTCAATCAACTGTTTACTAACTACTTTTTTTTTCTCCATTCCACACACACACACACACACACACCCCAGGAAGCAGCCCGTGACAGCTGACTAACTCCCAGGTACCTATTTACTGCTAGGTAACAGGGGCACTTAGGGTGAAAGAAACTTTGCCCATTTGTTTCTGCCTCGTGCGGGAATCGAACCCGCGCCACAGAATTACGAATCCTGCGCGCTATCCACCAGGCTACGAGGCCCCCTGGACCTCGCCCCCTGTGTGTACGTGTGCGTGTGTGTGTGGTGTGTGTGTGTGTGTGTGTGTGTGTGTGTGTGTGTGTGTGTGTGTGTGTGTGTGTGTGTGTGTGTGTGTGTGTGGTGAGTGTGTGTGTGTGTGTGTGTGTGTGTGTGTGTGTGTGTGTGTGTGTGTGCGTGTGTGTGTGTGTGTGTGTGTGTGTGTGTGTGCGTGTGTGTGTGTGTGTGTGTGTGTGTGTGTGTGTGTGTGTGTGTGTGTGTGTGTAAGCCTACAATGTGTCTGCCCACAGTATGACCTAACTTCTACATAGTTAGGCTGGCAATGCTGCAATTTGGCATCATATGTTGCCAGGAGTAACACAAAACTGCTTCAACTTTACAACTCAAAATAAACGAGCTCGTTAAAAAAGAAAACACCGCAGTTGACTACGTGGCCAAGAGGTACCACACATTCATTATATCCATTTATATATATATATATATATATATATATATATATATATATATATATATATATATATATATATATATATATAATTTTATAAACTACATTTTTTCCAGCAGAATTGCCCGATGGTGTGAAGTACTGAGACTACCAGAATCAGGAGACCATTTC
This sequence comes from Procambarus clarkii, assembly GCF_040958095.1. Lineage (NCBI taxonomy): Eukaryota > Metazoa > Arthropoda > Malacostraca > Decapoda > Cambaridae > Procambarus > Procambarus clarkii. Next base: position 24,417,574 of record NC_091190.1, on the reverse strand, counting down.
AGGTAGGTCATATAATACTCCTTAAATCCTGAAATCTAGATAGAGTGAAGTGCAAAACAGTACCGTTGAAAAACATAGGTACAATAGCTACGTTTAACAGACAATTCTATTAACATCAAAGGAACAGAATTTTTCAACGACGTTCCTCTACGCCGTAAGGGGGCATAACTAGCCGACCTCAGTGTTCAAAAATAAAAATAAATAAACCTCTTCATCAAAGGATACTTGATCAACTGAACTGTGATACGTCCGATGCTAATACATATTGCCGGAACAACCGTGGACATCTTCAAGAGAAAACTGGACGGTTTTCTAAGAGAAGTTCCGGATCAGCCGGGCTGTGGTGGGTACGTGGCCCTGCGGGCCGCTCCAAGCAACAGCCTGGTGGACCAAACTCTCACAAGTCGAGCCTGGCCTCGGGCCGGGCTTGGGGAGTAGAAGAACTCCCAGAACCCCATCAACCAGGTATCATCCGTCTGCGAGCATTGGTGCCTAACAGCCTGGTTGACCACCTCACCAACCAGGAGTGTATGTGGCACTCAATACGAGCTGAGTGCCAGTATGTGACAGTGAACAGCCAAGTTTGTTGTTGGTTAGTATTCAGCGTCGCTCCACCACGGAGCCAGTACAGTGGGAGAGGCTAGTTGGAATACATGGGCAGCACGACTCCCACGGTAAAACTCCCAGGCAGGGCTTCAATATGAAGATGGACGACCAATCTTGTAGCGAGGGTGGCCAGCCCTCTGTTACTACTGCACACTAGGTAATTGTTGGCTCCAATTGGTGGAGGGGAGTTTGTGTAGGTGGTGGTGGGTGGTTGGTGGTGGTTGGTGGTGGTGGGTGGTGGTTCTTGCTGGTGGTGGTGGTGGTGGTGGTGGTTGGTGGTGGTTGGTGGTGGTGGGTGGTGGTTCTTGCTGGTGGTGGTGGTGGTGGTGGTGGTTGGTGGTGATGTGGTAGTGGTTGTCGTGGTGGTGGTGGTGGTTGTTGCTGGTTTGGCGGTGATGGTGAGACAAAGTTGTAGAGAGTGTGACAAAGTTGTAGGGAGTGTGACAAAGTTGTAGAGAGTGTGACAAAGTTGTAGGGAGTGTGACAAAGTTGTAGAGAGTGTGACAAAGTTGTAGGGAGTGTGACAAAGTTGTAGAGAGTGTGACAAAGTTGTAGAGAGTGTGACAAAGTTGTAGGGAGTGTGGCAAAGTTGTAGAGAGTGTGAAAAAGTTGTAGAGAGTGTGACAAAGTTGTAGAGAGTGTGACAAAGTTGTAGAGAGTGTGACAAAGTTGTAGAGAGTGTGACAAAGTTGTAGAGAGTGTGACAAAGTTGTAGAGAGTGTGACAAAGTTGTAGAGAGTGTGACAAAGTTGTAGAGAGTGTGACAAAGTTGTAGGGAGTGTGACAAAGTTGTAGAGAGTGTGACAAAGTTGTAGGGAGTGTGACAAAGTTGTAGAGAGTGTGACAAAGTTGTAGAGAGTGTGACAAAGTTGTAGAGAGTGTGACAAAGTTGTAGAGAGTGTGAGAAAGTTGTAGGGAGTGTGACAAAGTTGTAGAGAGTGTGACAAAGTTGTAGGGAGTGTGACAAAGTTGTAGAGAGTGTGACAAAGTTGTAGGGAGTGTGACAAAGTTGTAGAGAGTGTGACAAAGTTGTAGAGAGTGTGACAAAGTTGTAGAGAATGTGACAAAGTTGTAGAGAGTGTGACAAAGTTGTAGAGAGTGTGACAAAGTTGTAGGGAGTGTGACAAAGTTGTAGGGAGTGTGACAAAGTTGTAGAGAGTGTGACAAAGTTGTAGAGAGTGTGACAAAGTTGCAGAGAGTGTGACAAAGTTGTAGAGAGTGTGACAAAGTTGTAGAGAGTGTGACAAAGTTGTAGAGAGTGTGACAAAGTTGCAGAGAGTGTGACAAAGTTGTAGAGAGTGTGACAAAGTTGTAGAGATTGTGACAAAGTTGTAGAGAGTGTGACAAAGTTGTAGAGAGTGTGACAAAGTTGTAGAGAGTGTGACAAAGTTGTAGAGATTGTGACAAAGTTGTAGAGAGTGTGACAAAGTTGTAGAGAGTGTGACAAAGTTGTAGGGAGTGTGACAAAGTTGTAGAGAGTGTGACAAAGTTGTAGAGAGTGTGACAAAGTTGTAGAGAGTGTGACAAAGTTGTAGAGAGTGTGACAAAGTTGTAGAGAGTGTGACAAAGTTGTAGAGAGTGTGACAAAGTTGTAGAGAGTGTGACAAAGTTGTAGAGAGTGTGACAAAGTTGTAGAGAGTGTGACAAAGTTGTAGAGAGTGTGACAAAGTTGTAGGGAGTGTGACAAAGTTGTAGGGAGTGTGACAAAGTTGTAGAGAGTGTGACAAAGTTGTAGAGAGTGTGTCAAAGTTGTAGAGAGTATGACAAAGTTGTAGAGAGTGTGACAAAGTTGTAGAGAGTGTGACAAAGTTGTAGAGAGTGTGACAAAGTTGTAGAGAGTGTGACAAAGTTGTAGAGATTGTGACAAAGTTGTAGAGAGTGTGACAAACTTGTAGAGAGTGTGACAAAGTTGTAGGGAGTGTGACAAAGTTGTAGGGAGTGTGACAAAGTTGTAGAGAGTGTGACAAAGTTATAGAGTGTGACAAAGTTGTAGAGAGTGTGACAAAGTTGTAGAGAGTGTGACAAAGTTGTAGGGAGTGTGACAAAGTTGTAGGGAGTGTGACAAAGTTGTAGAGAGTGTGACAAAGTTGTAGGGAGTGTGACAAAGTTGTAGGGAGTGTGACAAAGTTGTAGAGAGTGTGACAAAGTTGTAGGGAGTGTGACAAAGTTGTAGGGAGTGTGACAAAGTTGTAGAGAGTGTGACAAAGTTGTAGAGAGTGTGACAAAGTTGTAGGGAGTGTGACAAAGTTGTAGAGAGTGTGACAAAGTTGTAGGGAGTGTGACAAAGTTGTAGAGAGTGTGACAAAGTTGTAAGGAGTGTGACAAAGTTGTAGAGAGTGTGACAAAGTTGTAGAGTGTGACAAAGTTGTAGGGAGTGTGACAAAGTTGTAGGGAGTGTGACAAAGTTGTAGGGAGTGTGACAAAGTTGTAGAGAGTGTGACAAAGTTGTAGAGAGTGTGACAAAATTGTAGAGAGTGTGACAAAGTTGTAGAGAGTGTGACAAAGTTGTAGAGAGTGTGACAAAGTTGTAGAGAGTGTGACAAAGTTGTAGAGAGTGTGACAAAGTTGTAGAGAGTGTGACAAAATTGTAGAGAGTGTGACAAAGTTGTAGAGAGTGTGACAAAGTTGTAGAGTGTGACAAAGTTGTAGGGAGTGTGACAAAGTTGTAGAGAGTGTGACAAAGTTGTAGAGAGTGTGACAAAGTTGTAGAGTGTGACAAAGTTGTAGAGAGTGTGACAAAGTTGTAGAGAGTGTGACAAAGTTGTAGGGAGTGTGACAAAGTTGTAGGGAGTGTGACAAAGTTGTAGGGAGTGTGACAAAGTTGTAGGGAGTGTGGCAAAGTTGTAGGGAGTGTGACAAAGTTGTAGGGAGTGTGACAAAGTTGTAGGGAGTGTGACAAAGTTGTAGAGAGTGTGACAAAGTGGTAGAGAGTGTGACAAAGTTGTAGAGAGTGTGACAAAGTTGTAGAGAGTGTGACAAAGTTCTAGAGAGTGTGACAAAGTTCTAGAGAGTGTGACAAAGTTGTAGAGAGTGTGACAAAGTTGTAGAGAGTGTGACAAAGTTGTAGAGAGTGTGACAAAGTTGTAGAGAGTGTGACAAAGTTGTAGGGAGTGTGACAAAGTTGTAGGGAGTGTGACAAAGTTGTAGAGAGTGTGACAAAGTTATAGAGTGTGACAAAGTTGTAGAGAGTGTGACAAAGTTGTAGAGAGTGTGACAAAGTTGTAGAGAGTGTGACAAAGTTGTAGAGAGTGTGACAAAGTTGTAGAGAGTGTGACAAAGTTGTAGAGAGTGTGACAAAGTTGTAGGGAGTGTGACAAAGTTGTAGGGAGTGTGACAAAGTTGTAGAGAGTGTGACAAAGTTGTAGAGAGTGTGACAAAGTTGCAGAGAGTGTGACAAAGTTGTAGAGAGTGTGACAAAGTTGTAGAGAGTGTGACAAAGTTGTAGAGAGTGTGACAAAGTTGTAGAGAGTGTGACAAAGTTGTAGAGAGTGTGACAAAGTTGTAGAGAGTGTGACAAAGTTGTAGAGAGTGTGACAAAGTTGTAGAGAGTGTGACAAAGTTGTAGAGAGTGTGACAAAGTTGTAGAGATTGTGACAAAGTTGTAGAGAGTGTGACAAAGTTGTAGAGAGTGTGACAAAGTTGTAGGGAGTGTGACAAAGTTGTAGAGAGTGTGACAAAGTTGTAGAGAGTGTGACAAAGTTGTAGAGAGTGTGACAAAGTTGTAGAGAGTGTGACAAAGTTGTAGAGAGTGTGACAAAGTTATAGAGAGTGTGACAAAGTTGTAGAGAGTGTGACAAAGTTGTAGAGAGTGTGACAAAGTTGTAGAGAGTGTGACAAAGTTGTAGAGAGTGTGACAAAGTTGTAGGGAGTGTGACAAAGTTGTAGGGAGTGTGACAAAGTTGTAGAGAGTGTGACAAAGTTGTAGAGAGTGTGTCAAAGTTGTAGAGAGTATGACAAAGTTGTAGAGAGTGTGACAAAGTTGTAGAGAGTGTGACAAAGTTGTAGAGAGTGTGACAAAGTTGTAGAGATTGTGACAAAGTTGTAGAGATTGTGACAAAGTTGTAGAGAGTGTGACAAACTTGTAGAGAGTGTGACAAAGTTGTAGGGAGTGTGACAAAGTTGTAGGGAGTGTGACAAAGTTGTAGAGAGTGTGACAAAGTTATAGAGTGTGACAAAGTTGTAGAGAGTGTGACAAAGTTGTAGAGAGTGTGACAAAGTTGTAGGGAGTGTGACAAAGTTGTAGGGAGTGTGACAAAGTTGTAGAGAGTGTGACAAAGTTGTAGGGAGTGTGACAAAGTTGTAGGGAGTGTGACAAAGTTGTAGAGAGTGTGACAAAGTTGTAGGGAGTGTGACAAAGTTGTAGGGAGTGTGACAAAGTTGTAGAGAGTGTGACAAAGTTGTAGAGAGTGTGACAAAGTTGTAGGGAGTGTGACAAAGTTGTAGAGAGTGTGACAAAGTTGTAGGGAGTGTGACAAAGTTGTAGAGAGTGTGACAAAGTTGTAAGGAGTGTGACAAAGTTGTAGAGAGTGTGACAAAGTTGTAGAGTGTGACAAAGTTGTAGGGAGTGTGACAAAGTTGTAGGGAGTGTGACAAAGTTGTAGGGAGTGTGACAAAGTTGTAGAGAGTGTGACAAAGTTGTAGAGAGTGTGACAAAATTGTAGAGAGTGTGACAAAGTTGTAGAGAGTGTGACAAAGTTGTAGAGAGTGTGACAAAGTTGTAGAGAGTGTGACAAAGTTGTAGAGAGTGTGACAAAGTTGTAGAGAGTGTGACAAAATTGTAGAGAGTGTGACAAAGTTGTAGAGAGTGTGACAAAGTTGTAGAGTGTGACAAAGTTGTAGGGAGTGTGACAAAGTTGTAGAGAGTGTGACAAAGTTGTAGAGAGTGTGACAAAGTTGTAGAGTGTGACAAAGTTGTAGAGAGTGTGACAAAGTTGTAGAGAGTGTGACAAAGTTGTAGGGAGTGTGACAAAGTTGTAGGGAGTGTGACAAAGTTGTAGGGAGTGTGACAAAGTTGTAGGGAGTGTGGCAAAGTTGTAGGGAGTGTGACAAAGTTGTAGGGAGTGTGACAAAGTTGTAGGGAGTGTGACAAAGTTGTAGAGAGTGTGACAAAGTGGTAGAGAGTGTGACAAAGTTGTAGAGAGTGTGACAAAGTTGTAGAGAGTGTGACAAAGTTCTAGAGAGTGTGACAAAGTTCTAGAGAGTGTGACAAAGTTGTAGAGAGTGTGACAAAGTTGTAGAGAGTGTGACAAAATTGTAGAGAGTGTGACAAAGTTGTAGGGAGTGTGACAAAGTTGTAGGGAGTGTGACAAAGTTGTAGGGAGTGTGACAAAGTTGTAGAGAGTGTGACAAAGTTATAGAGTGTGACAAAGTTGTAGAGAGTGTGACAAAGTTGTAGAGAGTGTGACAAAGTTGTAGAGAGTGTGACAAAGTTGTAGAGAGTGTGACAAAGTTCTAGAGAGTGTGACAAAGTTGTAGAGAGTGTGACAAAGTTGTAGGGAGTGTGACAAAGTTGTAGGGAGTGTGACAAAGTTGTAGAGAGTGTGACAAAGTTGTAGGGAGTGTGACAAAGTTGTAGGGAGTGTGACAAAGTTGTAGAGAGTGTGACAAAGTTGTAGGGAGTGTGACAAAGTTGTAGGGAGTGTGACAAAGTTGTAGAGAGTGTGACAAAGTTGTAGAGAGTGTGACAAAGTTGTAGGGAGAGTGACAAAGTTGTAGAGAGTGTGACAAAGTTGTAGGGAGTGTGACAAAGTTGTAGAGAGTGTGACAAAGTTGTAAGGAGTGTGACAAAGTTGTAGAGAGTGTGACAAAGTTGTAGAGAGTGTGACAAAGTTGTAGGGAGTGTGACAAAGTTGTAGGGAGTGTGACAAAGTTGTAGGGAGTGTGACAAAGTTGTAGAGAGTGTGACAAAGTTGTAGAGAGTGTGACAAAATTGTAGAGAGTGTGACAAAGTTGTAGAGAGTGTGACAAAGTTGTAGAGAGTGTGACAAAGTTGTAGAGAGTGTGACAAAGTTGTAGAGAGTGTGACAAAGTTGTAGAGAGTGTGACAAAATTGTAGAGAGTGTGACAAAGTTGTAGAGAGTGTGACAAAGTTGTAGAGTGTGACAAAGTTGTAGGGAGTGTGACAAAGTTGTAGAGAGTGTGACAAAGTTGTAGAGAGTGTGACAAAGTTGTAGAGTGTGACAAAGTTGTAGAGAGTGTGACAAAGTTGTAGAGAGTGTGACAAAGTTGTAGGGAGTGTGACAAAGTTGTAGGGAGTGTGACAAAGTTGTAGGGAGTGTGGCAAAGTTGTAGGGAGTGTGACAAAGTTGTAGGGAGTGTGACAAAGTTGTAGGGAGTGTGACAAAGTTGTAGAGAGTGTGACAAAGTGGTAGAGAGTGTGACAAAGTTGTAGAGAGTGTGACAAAGTTGTAGAGAGTGTGACAAAGTTATAGAGAGTGTGACAAAGTTCTAGAGAGTGTGACAAAGTTGTAGAGAGTGTGACAAAGTTGTAGAGAGTGTGACAAAGTTGTAGAGAGTGTGACAAAGTTGTAGGGAGTGTGACAAAGTTGTAGGGAGTGTGACAAAGTTGTAGGGAGTGTGACAAAGTTGTAGAGAGTGTGACAAAGTTATAGAGTGTGACAAAGTTGTAGAGAGTGTGACAAAGTTGTAGAGAGTGTGACAAAGTTGTAGAGAGTGTGACAAAGTTGTAGAGAGTGTGACAAAGTTGTAGAGAGTGTGACAAAGTTATAGAGAGTGTGACAAAGTTCTAGAGAGTGTGACAAAGTTCTAGAGAGTGTGACAAAGTTGTAGAGAGTGTGACAAAGTGGTAGAGTGTGTGACAAAGTTGTAGAGAGTGTGACAAAGTTCTAGAGTGTGTGACAAAGTTGTAGAGAGTGTGACAAAGTTGTAGAGAGTGTGACAAACTTGTAGAGTGTGTGACAAAGTTGTAGAGAGTGTGACAAAGTTCTAGAGTGTGTGACAAAGTTGTAGAGAGTGTGACAAAGTTGTAGAGAGTGTGACAAACTTGTAGGGAGTGTGACAAAGTTGTAGAGAGTGTGACAAAGTTGTAGAGAGTGTGACAAAGTGGTAGAGTGTGTGACAAAGTTGTAGAGAGTGTGACAAAGTTGTAGAGAGTGTGACAAAGTTGTAAGGAGTGTGACAAAGTTGTAGGGAGTGTGACAAAGTTGTAGAGAGTGTAACAAAGTTGTAGAGAGTGTGACAAAGTTGTAGAGAGTGTGACAAAGTTGTAGAGAGTGTGACAAAGTTGTAAGGAGTGTGACAAAGTTGTAGAGAGTGTAACAAAGTTGTAGAGAACGCGTTGTGAACACCTTGAGGAAGTTGTACTTAACTAGATCACCGCGGCTGGGTCAGGGCTGCCAACATCAACACTCACCTAGAAAACAGAACCACAAAAGTTATCCTCGTAACTTGTAAACAAAAAACGTAACTTATAATTTTATCTTCGTAAAAATACGCAAGAGCGTATAGCCACGTTCTCGGATTCCTTTGTGATTTTTTAAAGAAAACGTAAGATTGTATGCAAACATTAAGAATCATGAAAATTCTTGATCAACTTACTGGTGACTGTTGGCTTCCACGATGCCGAGTGACCATCACGGCCTGATTGTATTTCAAGCCTTAAACCTACCTGGTATCAGTAGAGTAAGAGTGAGTAGAGTAAATTTTACAATAGAGTAAATAGAGTCGTCTTACTTCCTGGAAACACAAACCAAAATTGTCTCTATTTTCCGCTTGTTACAACTTGTAATAAAGTTGTTACGTCTTGGCTTAACCTGTTTATGACGTATTAGAACGTTGTTACAACTTGCTATATTGGTTGTTATAACTGGTTAGGAAGTGTTAAAACTTATTCGAACGTTGTACCAACGTCGTAGTTTCGGTGTGTGTTTGGCGGGATATAGAGTAAACTTAAAACCTGAATTGCGTAGCTTGTGGTGCTCTGGGTCGTTTGTAAACATGAGCGGTAGTTCGTGGTCGTTGTGGTCTTTAATGCTAATGGTCTTTAAATGCATTAAAGCAAATGGTCTACTACAATGGCCTACTACTTACTATGGTAGTCATGATGGAAACTCGTCGCTGGTAAATACACGATGTGCCCATGTCATTCTTTTGTTTATCAGGGGAAAGCGTCAAGCCATTACGACTTTATAGCGCTTGGAATGGATCAGGATAAGGATTTGGGATGGGACGGGGGGGGGGGGGAAGGAATGGTGCCCAACCGCTTGGATAGTCGGAGATTGAACGCCGATCAGCATGAAGGGAGACCGTCGCTCTACCGTCCTGTCAAAGTGGCTGGGTAGTTACGATGTTTGTTGTGGTCAAGTTCTACTGACCAGTAATAGGAGGGTCGACTCAAATAGCTTCTTGTCTCGTAGCGAGTCAGTGTTTAGCACTATGATAAGTTGGCGGCAGTCACTCGCTAACCGTATGCTTAATCCGCTCTTATTACCTTCCGACATTAAGGTGTTATTTAGAGAGTGCGTCAAATTTAACAAGAGTGCGTCAAAGTTGACGAGAGAGAGAGAGAGAGCGTCAAAGTTGACGAGAGAGTGTGCGTCAAAGTTGACGAAAGAGTGTGCGTCAAAGTTGATGAGAGTGTGTGCGTCAAAGTTGACGAGAGAGTGTGCGTCAAAGTTGACGAAAGAGAGAGAGTCGAAGTCGAACTTAAAACATATTGTCTGGACGTGACTCAGCTCTGCTTCAAGCCTCTCATAACAAAGTTAACCAACTAATTCTCCCCCCCTCCCCCCCCTCTACGCCCACCCAAATTCCAACCCCCCCCCCACCCATGACGCCCCCCCACCTATGACGCCCCCCCCCACCCATGACGCCCCCCTTCGTTACACCCACACCCCTCCCCAACCCCCCCACCGTCCCAGCTGTTAATATCTCCAGTAGCACTCATATCCCGCCCCCTCCTGGCCCACCCTTACTCCTGCCATCATCACTACCACTATCCTCCCTCTCCCTCTCTCTCTCTCTCTCTCTCTCTCTCCCTCTCCCTCTGTCTGTCTCTCTCTCTGTCTCTCTCTCTCTCTCTCTCTCTCTCTCTCTCTCTCTCTCTCTCTCTCTCTCTCTCTCCCTCTCTCTCTCTCCCTCTCTCTCTCTCTCTCTCTCTCTCTCTCTCTCTCTCTCTCTCTCTCTCTCTCTCTCTCTCTCTCTCTCTCTCTCTCTCTCTCTCTCTCTCTCTCTCTCTCTCTCTCTCTCTCTCTCTCTCCCTCTCTCTCTCTCTCTCTCTCTCTCTCTCTCTCTCTCTCTCCCTCTCTCTCTCTCTCTCTCTCTCTCTCCCTCTCTCTCTCTCTCTCTCTCTCTCTCTCTCTCTCTCTCTCTCTCTCTCTCTCTCTCTCTCGTCCTCCCCACTCTTTACGTAGCCTGAGAGAGTACACAACACCAAGAATCTAAAGTGTCAAGACCACTCAAGGGCTGTACAGTTTGACATTAAAGAATGCGTACAAATATCAACGTATTGCACCAGGATGATGAACCGTATTGATGAGTTTGATCTTGGCTGAGAGATGAAGTCTTCTCACTCTTGGACGAACGCCAAACTTAAAGTGCTTTCACGACCTGACAAGCGTCAAATTGTAAATGTTTTGCCTAATCCGAACAGCGAATCACGGAACAAGGAAAACTAAATAAAATATAACGAGAGAAAAGGCAAGACAGAAGAGGATTAAAGAAATCAAACACCGTCCAAACACATGCATGAGTATTGATGCATGTGTTCTGGTGGTGTTTGATTTCTTTAATCCAGGAGATAATCAAGAGAGAAACCCAAAGAGTAAAGACCAGAGAACAGGATGAACGACGACAGGGCCCCGGCGGGCAGGAGACCCCGGCTACCCTTCCCTCCTCTCTCCTGGGATTAATATCACACACAACTTGTCAACTTCAAAAAATTGGAAAGCAAACCTCGCTAATGGAGAACTTGCTATGCAATTTCCTGTAGTGCGTTTTGCTCTGCCATCGTCGCAGGAGGCAGGGGGGGAGGCAGGTTTATAGAGAGGGAGGAGGCAGGGAGATAGGCAGGGGGGAGGCAGGGGGGAGGCTGGGATGGTGGGTGGGAGGCTGGGAGGGATGGGAGGAAGGGAGATTAGTAGGGGGGAAGGCAGGGAGATAGGTAGGGGGGAGTCAGGGAGGGAGACTGGGAGGGAGGGGTGGGAGGCAGGGTGGGAGGCAGGGAGATAGGTAGGGGGGAGGCAGGGAGGGAGGCAGGGAGGAAGGCAGGGTGGGAGGCACTTCTCATCGTTAAACATGATGTTTAACAGTGACAAGTTCCAGGTACTGAGGTATGGTGGAAACGAGAAAGTTAAACGAAACACACTAGGGTACAGGACACAATCAGAATTATAGAAGGAAAGCAACATGTAAAAGACCTGGGAATTTTGATGTCAGACCACCTGACATTTAGTGAACATAACCGAGCTAATATAGCGGCGGCCAGGAAAATGATAGGATGGATTATGAGAACGTTCAAATCCAGAGATCCCACAGCAATGGTAATACTATTTAAATCACTGGTGCTGTCCCGTCTTGAGTATTGCTCGGTACTCACTTCCTCTTTCAGAGCGGGAGAGATATATGAATTAGAGGGATTACAGAGAACATATACGGCACGCATAGAAACTATAAATAATCTCAATTATTGGGATCATCTCAAAGCTTTCAAAATGTACTCTCTGGAAAGGAGACGAGAGAAATAAATAATATGCACGGAAAATACTGGAGGGACAGGTCCTAAATCTACACAGTAAAATAACAACATACTGGAGTGAACGATATGGAAGAAAATGCAGAATAGAGCAGAGGTGCCATAGGCACAATCAGAGAACACTGTATAAACATCAGAGGTCCATGGTTGTTCAACATCCTCCCAGCGAGCATAAGAAATATTGCCGTAACAACCGTGGACATCTTTAAGAGAAAACTAGATCAATTTCTTCAAGAAGTGCTGGACCAACCGGGCTGTGGTGGGTATGTAGACCTGCGGGCCGCTCCAAGCAACAGCCTGGTGAACCTTTCACCAGGCTGTTGTTTGCACCAGGGGGATTTCACTCCCTCTCATATGCCGAGCCTGGCCCCGGGCCGGGCTTGGGGAGTAGAAGAACTCCCAGAACCTCATCAACCAGGTATGCTCCAAGTATGGGGCAGGGAGAGAGGGACTCCTGCAAGACTTGAGGGAGAAACAACTTTCGGCCTGTTCCCCCACAAACACTACAAGGTGTTTGTGGGGATGATATGAAATGATATGATCAACAATGATCAACAATATGAAAGAACGCACCATCAAGTGGCTACCAGAATTTAAATGAAGCAAGTGCAAAGTAATGAAATTGGGTACTTGGATCAGGAGCCGTTACACCATAAGATGGGAAGATTAGATAGATAATGGCTGCTTAAATCAGTGCCTCGATAAAATAGGCACAGTCGCACAAGTCACATACCACTGAGATATAAACAAATGCAAATTGGAAAGAGAACAACGTTCCCTCTATACGCGAAGGAAATAAATTACAAAACAACTCGAACGCTTCACTGTATCTCCCAAAAGAATAACAAGGAAGGCTATGTAGAGAAGTAGAAATACTCGATCTAAAGCTACAAGAATCATTTAAAATCAAGTTGGAAAAGAGACACACAAAAGGATATTACTGTAATAGAGGGGAATATAAAAATACTCTTTTAACACATGCGATAACTAGAACAAAAACTACATCTAGCATTGGGACCATGCCTAAGGGAGATGGATATTTGACAGATGACAAGAAAGAAATGAACGAAGTACATTTCTTTCGAAGTACAAGAATGCAGTACGATATTGTTTTCAGTGAGCCCCAGTTCTGTTCTGTGAACAGTGTTTTCAGTGCCTGACAGCTGAGTGGACAGCGCTTCGGATTCGTAGTCCTGAGGTTCCGGGTTCGATCCCCGGTGTAGGCGGAGACAAATGGGCAGAGTTTCTTTCACCCTGATGCACCTGTTACCTAGCAGTAAATAGGTACCTGGGAGTTAGACAGCTGCTACGGGCTGCTTCTGGGGATGTGTAACGAAAAGGAGGCCTGGTCGAGGACTGGCCCGCGGAGACGCTAAACCCCGAAATCATCTCAAGACATCCTCAAGATAACCCCCACTGAACCTCGAAGTAGCCTCAGTAAACTACTTGTTTAATGAGTCACAACAACGGGGCTGAAGATACGAGGACCAAAACCTCACCTCAGGAAATTAAGAAAAACGACGACGTTCGGTTCGTCGTGGATCTTATCTTATTTATTTGCCTGTCCCTTATCTATTACACGAGTTGATAACGGTCCAGGATAGACCGAAACGTCGCCGTTTCTTCATTTTCTGACGTGTGGTTTGGTCAGCATGGTTAATGAAGACCAGTTCCAGCTCCTGCTCTATCGAAAAAAAAATGAAAATATCAAAACGGAAACTAAAGTGCAGTAAAATCACCCGAATAAGTAATGTAAAAGATTTAGTTGTAATGTCGGAAGACCTTACCTTTATAGAATACCATAAACTACCTGTCACGACTGCTAGCAAAATTGACAGGTTGGATAACAAAGACCTTCCAAAAAATGGGACGCCATACCAATGATGATACATTTCAAGACACTAGGGCTCTCTAGGGTGGAACACTGTTACACACCAACAGCCCCATTCAAAGCTGGAGAAACTGCTGGTCTAAATGATCATGCCCTAATGCCCGAATCCACTCAATAAAATGCGGAAACATCCAGCATCTTTAAAACTACGTATGTCACAACAATGCTGGAATATGCAGCGCCATCATGCAGGCACTGTCTTCCTCAATATGAAACAAAGCTGGAGAAAGGGCAGAGGCATGTTACTGGAACAGTGCCAAACTTTATAAGTTAAGTCAAACTTCACTGCAAGATGAAAGTCTGGAGAGACATGATTAAAATATACAAAATTCTCAGAGGAAAAGACATGACAGAGAAGTGTGAAGTACACCTTGCTCAACGAGCCACAAACACATTGGAAATAATTTGTTAGTGAGAGAAGTGAACAAATGAAAAATACAGTGAAGTGCTGTATTTCACCCCACCACAGTGTAGTGCTGTATTTCACCCCACCACAGTGTAGTGCTGTATTTCACCCCACCACAGTGAAGTGCTGGAGGGCTTTACATATCAGTATGACGGAGCCAAACAAGCTCTCTGTAGACCTATACCAGATGACTGTAGGTAGAGAAGCAGGAACGATAAGTAGAACCTCATACCTCAACCAGTTGTGAGGCAGGGCTTGAGAGCTAGATCCACCCCCCCAATGACAACCAAGTAAGCACTCAGGAACGCACGCACACACGCACAGGATGAAAGGAAGGCAACTTCCAGAAACAGAAACATAAAGGTGGACATAATTTAAATAAATATGCCACAATGGAACACCCCAAATTATCCTTCAGGAACTTGTATAAAAATTTCCTTTCGAAAGCTGCACACATCCTGACGGCTGAGTGGACAGCGCTCGGGGTTCGTAGTCCTAAGATTCCGGGTTCGATCCCTGGTGGAGGGGGGAAACAAATGGGCTGAGGTTCTTTCACTCTGATGCCCCTGTTACCTAGTAGTAAATAGGTACCTGGCAGTTAGACAGCTGCTACAGACTGCTTCCTGGGGCGATATGTATGTGTGTGTGTGGGGGGAGGGGAAATCAGTTGATTGATAGTTGAGAGGCGGGACCAAAGAGTCAGAGCTCAACCCCCGCAAGCAAAACTAGGTGAGTACACACACACACACACACACACACACACACACACACACACACACACATACACACACACACACACACACACACACACACACACACACACACACACACACACACACACACACACAGGCAATATAGTGACAATAAAGCCAAGCAGAACACGAGACGGGGAGGCTGTTACACCTGGCATAGCCCCGCGCCCAAAATGTCACCCCCACCCCCCTTACACAACCCCCCCCCCCCTACACAACCCCCTCCAAACTACCACCACCCTACCCCCCCTACACAACCCCCTCCAAACTACCACCACCCTACCCCCCCTACACAACCCCATCCAAACTACCACCACCTTACCCCCCCCCCCCTACACAACCCCCTCCAAACTACCACCACCCTCCACCAACACTACCACCACCCCGCCCCCACACTACCACTATCTTCCACCACCTACCCCGAAACTACATCCACCCACCTCCACACTTCCACCACTCACCCTCACATTCTCAGCTCCACACTACCTTGAGGATACTACCCACTCCCCACACACTATCCCAAACCCTACCAACATTCCCTTGCGGTTATCTTGAGATGATTTCGGGGATCAACGTTTCCGCGGCCCTGTCCCCGACCAGGCCTCCTGGTTGCTGGACTCGTCAACCAGGCTGTTGGACGCGGCTGCTCGCAATCTGACGGGTGAGTCACAGCCTGGTTGATCAGGTATCCTTTGGAGGTGTTTGTCAAGTTGTCTCTTGAACACTGTGAGGGGTCAGCCAGTTATCCCCCTTATGTGTAGTGGAAGCGTGTTGAACAGTCTTGGGCCTCTGATGCTGATAGAGTTCTCTCTCAGAGTACCTGTTGCACCTCTGCTTTTCAACGGGGGTATTCTGCACATCCTGCCATGTCTCCTGGTCTCATATGATGTTATTTCTGTGTGCAGGTTTGGGACCAGCCCCTCTACTATTTCCCACGTGTAAATTATTATGTATCTCTCCCGCCTGCGCCCAAGAAAATACAGATTTAGGCATTTAAGTCGGTCCCAATAGTTTAGATGTTTAACTGAGTGGATTCTAGCAGTAAAGGATCTCTGCACGCTCTCCAGGTCAGCAATTTCTCCAGCTTTGAAAGGGGCTGTCATTGTGCAGCAGTACTCCACTCTAGAGAGCACAAACGTCTTGAAGAGTATCATCATTGGTATAGCATCTCTAGTGCGAAAAGTTCTTGTTATCCAACCTGTCATTTTTCTTGCAGTTGTGACGGCTACTTTATCGTGTGCGTAAAGGGTAAGGTCTTCCTATATGTGTACACCCAAATCCTTCACATTGCCTTTTCGTTCTATGTTATGATTTGACTGAGTTTTGTACGTGGTTTCCGTTTTTATACTTTAATTTTTTTGTAGCGCAGAAGCTGGAACTTATATTCGTTAAACACCATATTATTTTCTGTAGCCCATAGAAAGACCTGATTTACATCTGATTGGAGGTTTGCCGTGTCCTCTATGTTATCTACCCTCATAAAAATCTTAGTGTCATCTGCAAAGGATGATACTGGGCTATAGATTGTGTCCTTGTCTAAGTCCGATATGAGGATTAGAAAAAGTACTGGAGCAAGCACAGTACCCTGGGGGACTGAGCTCTTCACGGGTGATGGTCCTGATCTTATTTTGTTGACTATTACACATTGGGTTCTATTAGTCAGGAAATTGAAGATATATCTGCTATTTTTCCGGTACTTACCTTTTGAACGCATTTTGTGTGCAATAACACCATGGTCACACTTGTCGAAGGTTTTTGCGAAATCTGTGTAAATTTCATCAGCGTTTTGTTTGTCTTTAACGGCATCTAATGTCATGTCATAGTGGTCCAGCAACTGTGACAGGCAAGAGCGCCCTGTTCTGAAGCCATGTTGTCCGGGGTTATGGAGATGCTGTGATTCCATGCATTTTGTGATCTTACTTCTTAGCACTCTTTCAAAGATTTTTATGATGTGCGATGTTAGTGCTATCGGTCTGTAATTTTTTGCCTCTGCCTTATTTCCTCTTTTATGGAGTGGTGCTATCTCTGCTGCTTTTAATATGTCAGGGATAACGCCAGTATCTAGGCTTTGTCTCCAAAGTTTGTGAAGGGCCTGCGATAGTGTTTTTTTACAGTTCTTGATGAATATGGATTGATTTTTATTGTTGCCGCCGAAGGCGGCTAGTTTATTGTGCACCCCATACTCATCCTGTGAGCGGTAGCGCAAAAGCATTACAGAGGGCACAAAAGGTCTTTATCAGACCTCATCTTAGATTATTACATAAACAATTTCTTCAATCCTTCACACCTTATAGATACAATGTCAGCTAGTTACAGAGAAAGTGCTATTACAAGAGCTACATATTTACAGTAAGTCATCATACATTAATGGTAGGTCTTGTCGTTAATACTTTTATGAGATTCAGAGTAATACTCATCGACAGCACTATGCGTTTCTACGTGGAATAGTTTACCTCTGTTCATAGCGCACTGCGTTGATGAGGCTGGGGTGTGGGGAGCCGTGGTGGGAGAGCCCAGCTGGTGTGAGGGCTGGGACACTCCCTGCTGGGGTCTCCCCTGGGGTACTGGCCGCATGGGAGCACATGGGGGTACCCCAGGGTGGTGTGGCCTGCACTCAGTTATTAATACTCTCACAGTTTCCTGAAGAGTGGTTATCATCGTCTTTTGGTGCATGATTTCCTTATTTTGTTCGGTTATCTGCTTGCTCAGGTTTTCCACAATTTTGTTTTGTTTTTCTACTGTATGCATAAGCTCACTAATTTTCTGTGCCTGATCCAGGCCCCCTGACCAACATGAATTGGTAGGGCCTACAACTGTGTCACTCGAGCTACTAGCCGTGGCGTTGGAGTGGTTGGGTAAGGGAGGGGAGTGTGACGGAGTGACCGGTGGGGGCACAGCAGATGAGCCAGGGTGGTTACTGGCGCCCCCAGCTGGTGTACCCCGGGCAGCCCGTCTCGGCGGGAGTGAGGCACAGTCCCCATGCCAGGCGGGAATGGAGTTCCAAGAATCCGGGCCTGGTGCAGAGTGCATAGGTATACTGTTTATGGCTTCTTCAAAATCCAGTGGGGATAGGGTGACGTCTGATATTTGATTTAATATTGGCATCACATCCATGAAAAATTCCTTTGTGTTTTTTTAAACACAACCTTCAGTGTGTTTAATGGCTCGCTGAAAACAGAATCGTACTGATTCCTCAGTATTTTCCTCATTTCTTTATTGTTATTTGTGAAAGTTTCATCTCCCTTTCGCAGGGGCCCGATACTAGATGTGTTTTTTTCTTGATTTTGCATAGGAGAAAAAATATTTCGGATTTCTCTCTATTTTATTGATGGGCTTTTGCTCTCTTTGCCTCTCCTGGGTTTTGTATGATTCTTGTAGCTTGAGTTCAATTGTTTCTATTTCTCTACCTAACCTTCTTCGTCGTTCTTGAGATAGGGTGCGACTCTCAAGTTGTTCCGCAATTCGTTTTCTTCGCCTATATAGGGAACGAAGAACGACTGGAACGTTCCCGTTTCAGTCTGCATCTCTTTCCTTTTTTTCTTAGGGGTATGTGGTTTGAGCATATTTCTAGAGCTACTTAGTTAATTTTTCTTAGTTAATTTTCTAACTTAGTTAAGGCACTGGTTCAGGTTTGCATTTTCTAGCTGTTCTTCCCAGCTTATTTCTGTGAAGTCTTGGTTTATTTGCTCCCAGTTAAGTTAATCTGTTTATTATTGAAATTTAAATTGCTGAACTCCCCATGCTTGGCAGACTTCAATTAGGATCTGAGTAACAGATATTTGTAATCATTATGTTAATGACCAATTTATCATTTTTTGTGAAAATGAGGTCCAGCGTGTTCTCCTTCCTAGTTGGTTCTACTATTTGCTGGTTTAAGGCAAACCTGTCGCACATCCGTAGCAGGTCTGTGCGACAGGTTTGTGCCTGTTCATTTGGGCTACTTCCTGGTATTCTTTCTGATATAACTGTATTAGCCAGGTGCTTCCATTTCAGGTGCCGTAGGTTGAAGTCCCCAAGCAGGATGATGTTTGGGGCTAGCCACCCCCCCCCCCTCCTCTGATAGTCACACTCCCACCCTCACACTGTGTTTCGTGCGGTTCTGGCTAGGCAAAAGCCCTTCCTATATGACGCTTTTCCAAATCGCTACACGCGACTGTGTAACGGTTTAAGAACCTTGGATATAAATACTATTTTCCACAAAAAATGTTGTCACCTCTTCTTGATATAGGCCTTAATCTTATATAGTGGGCCTTATATCCGACCATGCCGGCATCACACCCCAACACGGAAAGAAATAATTAAACGTCTGCCCAGTCAAAATCCTTCTAAAGAAAAAACTAAATATCACATCAATAGCTTAAAAATTTAAATAAAAAATATACCTAAAACTAAACCACCAAATTCACAAAATTTCCTTAGTGAAATCCTCCCGAAAATTTTCACTATTTCTCATCTCATTTCAATAACATACACACCGCTATCCAAATTAAAAAAAATGTATTTCCTATAAAATTAATTTTCCCTCTCGCTGGAGATCCATCCCAAAATCCCTCAACAATTGCCTGGCCATTCTCGCCACCTATGACTTAATTCAGGTGGCGGGGGCTGAAAATTAGGCGCAGGGGAAGATTAGTTTGTTGCCTGAATAGCCTGGTGTAAATGATGGAGGAGGTGAGTGGGGTGGTGAGTGGGGTGGTGAGTGGGGTGGTGAGTGGGGCGGTGAGTGGGGCGGTGAGTGGGGTGGTGAGTGGGGTGGTGAGTGGGGTGGTGAGTGGGGTGGTGAGTGGGGCGGTGAGTGGGGTGGTGAGTGGGGTGGTGAGTGGGGCGGTGAGTGGGGTGGTGAGTGGGGTGTTGAGTGGGGTGTTGAGTGGGGTGTTGAGTGGGGTGGTGGGTGGGGTGGTGAGTGGGGTGGTAAGTGGGGTGGTGAGTGGGGTGGTGAGTGGGGTGGTGAGTGGGGCGGTGAGTGGGGTGGTGAGTGGGGCGGTGAGTGGGGCGGTGATTGGGGTGGTGAGTGGGGTGTTGAGTGGGGCGGTGAGTGGGGCGGTGAGTGGGGTGGTGAGTGGGGTGTTGAGTGGGGCGGTGAGTGGGGTGGTGAGTGGGGTGGTGAGTGGGGTGTTGAGTGGGGTGGTGAGTGGGGTGGTGAGTGGGGTGGTGAGTGGGGCGGTGAGTGGGGCGGTGAGTTGGGCAGTGAGTGGGTGAGTGGGGTGGTGAGTGGGTGAGTGGGGTGGTGAGTGGGGTGTTGAGTGGGGTGGTGAGTGGGGTGGTGAGTGGGGTGGTGAGTGGGGCGGTGAGTGGGGCGGTGAGTTGGGCAGTGAGTGGGTGAGTGGGGTGGTGAGTGGGTGAGTGGGGTGGTGAGTGGGGTGGTGAGTGGGGTGTTGAGTGGGGTGTTGAGTGGGGCGGTGAGTGGGGCGGTGAGTGGGGTGGTGAGTGGGGTGTTGAGTGGGGTGGTGAGTGGGTGAGTGGGGCGGTGAGTGGGGCGGTGAGTGGGGTGGTGAGTGGGGTGTTGAGTGGGGTGGTGAGTGGGTGAGTGGGGTGGTGAGTGGGGTGTTGAGTGGGGTGTTGAGTGGGGTGTTGAGTGGGGTGTTGAGTGGGGTGGTGAGTGGGGTGGTGAGTGGGGTGGTGAGTGGGATGTTGAGTGGGGTGTTGAGTGGGGTGGTGAGTGGGGCGGTGAGTGGGGTGTTGGGTGGGGTGTTAAGTGGGGTGGTGAGTGGGGTGGTGAGTGGGGCGGTGAGTGGGGTGGTGAGTGGGGCGGTGAGTGGGGTGGTGAGTGGGGCGGTGAGTGGGGTGGTGAGTGGGGTGGTGAGTGGGGTGGTGAGTGGGGCGGTGAGTGGGGCGGTGAGTGGGGCGGTGAGTGGGGCGGTGAGTGGGGTGGTGAGTGGGGTGGTGAGTGGGGTGGTGAGTGGGGTGTTGAGTGGGGTGGTGAGTGGGGCGGTGAGTGGGGTGGTGAGTGGGGTGGTGAGTGGGGTGGTGAGTGGGGCAGTGAGTGGGGCAGTGAGTGGGGCAGTGAGTGGGGAGGTGAGTGGGGTAGTGAGTGGGGGTGGTGAGTTAGGGTGGTGAGTGGGGGTGGTGAGTGGGGGTGGTGAGTGGGGGCGGTGAGTGGGGCGGTGAGTGGGGCGGTGAGTGGGGTGATGAGTGGGGGTGGTGAGTGGGGCAGTGAGTCGGGCAGTGAGTGGGGTGGTGAGTGGGGTGGTGAGTGGGGTGGTGAGTGGGGTGGTGAGTGGGGCGGTGAGTGGGGCGGTGAGTGGGGTGGTGAGTGGGGCGGTGAGTGGGGTGGTGAGTGGGGCAGTGAGTCGGGCATTGAGTGGGGTGGTGAGTGGGGTGGTGAGTGGGGTGTTGAGTGGGGTGGTGAGTGGGGCGGTGAGTGGGGTGGTGAGTGGGGCGGTGAGTGGGGCGGTGAGTGGGGCGGTGAGTGGGGTGAGGTGGGCGGGGTGGTGGGCGGCCCACCAGGACGGACACGACCGCCCTCCACCCGTCACTACCAGACAAACTCGAACCGGACAATTGTTAACTTTCCTGTAATACATTGTAAAAAAATCAACCATAAAACATTTAGGTTCGTACATTTGTGACCGTAAATTCTTAGGAGGGGGTTGAGGAGGAGGGGGTTGAGGAGGGGGTTGAGGAGGGGGTTGAGGAGGAGGGGGTTGAGGAGGAGGGGGTTGAGGAGGGGGTTGAGGAGGAGGGGGTTGAGGAGGAGGGGGTTGAGGAGGAGGGGGTTGAGGAGGAGGGGGTTGAGGAGGAGGGGGTTGAGGAGGAGGGGGGTTGAGGAGGGGGTTGAGGAGGAGGGGGTTGAGGAGGAGGGGGGTTGAGGAGGGGGTTGAGGAGGAGGGGGTTGAGGAGGAGGGGGTTGAGGAGGAGGGGGTTGAGGAGGAGGGGGTTGAGGAGGAGGGGGTTGAGGAGGAGGGGGTTGAGGAGGGGGTTGAGGAGGAGGGGGTTGAGGAGGAGGGGGTTGAGGAGGAGGGGGTTGAGGAGGGGGTTGAGGAGGAGGGGGTTGAGGAGGAGGGGGTTGAGGAGGAGGGGGTTGAGGAGGGGGTTGAGGAGGAGGGGGTTGAGGAGGAGGGGGTTGAGGAGGAGGGGGTTGAGGAGGAGGGGGTTGAGGAGGAGGGGGTTGAGGAGGAGGGGGTTGAGGAGGAGGGGGTTGAGGAGGGGGTTGAGGAGGAGGGGGTTGAGGAGGAGGGGGTTGAGGAGGAGGGGGTTGAGGAGGAGGGGGTTGAGGAGGAGGGGGGTTGAGGAGGGGGTTGAGGAGGAGGGGGTTGAGGAGGAGGGGGGTTGAGGAGGGGGTTGAGGAGGAGGGGGTTGAGGAGGAGGGGGTTGAGGAGGAGGGGGTTGAGGAGGAGGGGGTTGAGGAGGAGGGGGTTGAGGAGGAGGGGGTTGAGGAGGGGGTTGAGGAGGAGGGGGTTGAGGAGGAGGGGGTTGAGGAGGAGGGGGTTGAGGAGGAGGGGGTTGAGGAGGAGGGGGTTGAGGAGGAGGGGGTTGAGGAGGAGGGGGTTGAGGAGGAGGGGGGTTGAGGAGGAGGGGTTGAGGAGGAGGGAGTTGAGAAGGGGGTTGAGGAGGAGGGGTTGAGGAGGGGGTTGAGGAGGAGGGGGTTGAGGAGGAGGGGGTTGAGGAGGAGGGGGTTGAGGAGGAGGGGTTTGAGGAGGAGGGAGTTGAGAAGGGGGTTGAGGAGGAGGGGTTGAGGAGGGGGTTGAGGAGGGGGTTCAGAAGGAGGGATTCAGAAGGAGGGGTTCAGAAAAGGGTTAAGAAGGGGGGGGGGGTTGAGAAGGGGGGGTTGTGAATGGAGGGGGTTGAGAAATGGGGGGGGGTTCAGGGGGGGAAGGGGGTTGTGTATTTGTTTATTTATGCCTATGTTCCGCCCCCAGAGACAGGAGCTGCAGGACCTGGCTTACTGATGGGACTAAACTATGAGTCTACTTCATTCAAACAAAAAACTCATCTGTTATTTATTTCCACAAATTGGACTTTCAAACGTTTCCGCTCCCTCTTCTGACTTTGTCTTGGCAATCTAATGTTAGACTTAACATTGACAAACGTTTGTCAGGATTTACCTTCAATAACATAAGTCAAACGTTACACAAACATTCGTCAAACGTTAGACAAACATACGTCAAACGTTAGACAAACATACGTCAAACGTTAGACAAACATACGTCAAACGTTAGACAATCATTCGTCAAACGTTAGACAAACATTCGTCAAACGTTAGACAAACATTCGTCAAACGTTAGGCAAACATACGTCAAACGTTAGACAAACATACGTCAAACGTTAGACAATCATTCGTCAAACGTTAGACAAACATTCGTCAAACGTTAGACAAACATTCGTCAAACGTTAGGCAAACATACGTCAAACGTTAGACAAACATTCGTCAAACGTTAGACAAACATTCATCAAACGTTAGACAAACATACGTCAAACGCTAGACAAACATTCGTCAAACGTTAGACAAACATTCGTCAAACGCTAGACAAACATTCGTCAAACGTTAGACAAACATTCGTCAAACGCTAGACAAACATTCGTCAAACGTTAGACAAACATTCGTCAAACGTTAGACAAACATACGTCAAACGCTAGACAAACATTCGTCAAACGTTAGACAAACATTCGTCAAACGTTAGACAAACATACTTCGTACTATCTAACATATAGTCCTTCCACCTGGGCAGGGTCTCAAGTCTGCAATACATGAATCTCATCAATATCATCAGTCATGCACCAATTAAGATCAAAATACATATTCAAGACTGCCTCGACATGTACACAGAAATCCCTAACTCTCAAAGGCAACAAATCCTTCATCAACAAATCCCAAAGGCACGTTAATCCAGCCACCAAACCCACACTCCTGGTCATTAATGAAGATGCTTTAGAAATACTGGCAATGTTCGAACTTTTTGAACAGAACTTAATATCGAACAAAACTTTAATCTTGTTCACTGTATCTCACGCCTCTAAATGCGTCACAAATACATACAAACATACATCCAATTTTAATTATAATAATAACTGATATCTTAGAAAGCACCAATGTTGCATAAAAGTTCGATACATAC
Source organism: Procambarus clarkii (assembly GCF_040958095.1). NCBI lineage: Eukaryota > Metazoa > Arthropoda > Malacostraca > Decapoda > Cambaridae > Procambarus > Procambarus clarkii. Next base: position 24,394,152 of record NC_091190.1, on the reverse strand, counting down.
ACCTGAATTTATAGTTAAATGACAAACTGTTTACATGGAAAATTGTGTGTTTATATCTGCATAAGCGTAGTATAATTGGGTTTAATATGAGTGCTTGCTCGGTTGTCAAGTTGAATGTTTATATGAACACATTACAAACATAATGGACGTGGGGGGAGCTGGTTTGTTTCAGGCGTAGGTTAGACATTTTTGGTTGTCTATATTCTTATGGACCAGTGGGGCTTTTTGGAGTTTCGAATGTTTGAAGTTGTGATGGTCACGTTCTGGCTGAATAGTTTTGGAGTCCAGCTCTACATTGGGAAGCTCGCAGTCTCTACGACACCTTCTCGCACACTGCACACCTGCACGCGCGCACACACACACACACACACACACACACACACACACACACACACACACACACACACACACACACACACACACAAGGGAGTATCTAAACAATAGGAAACAGCGAGTAACTGTGAGGGGGAGACATCAGAATGGTGGGATGTCACTAGCAGAGTCCCACAAGGCTCTATACTTGGACTCATCCTGTTTCTAATATATGTAAACGATCTTCCGGAGGGTATAGACTCATTCCTCTCAATGTTTGCTGATGATGCAAAAATTATGAGAAGAATCAAGACAGATGAAGATAGACAGAGACTACAAGACGACCTGGACAAATAGGAGGAATGGTCTAGAAAATGGCTACTAAAGTTCAACTCAAGAAAGTCATTTCATAAGAAAAAATGATAAAAATATATGAATTCAGGAAAACTTGGTTTATTAGGCAAATCGAGCCTTTCATAGTAGGCCGAGTACTGTGTTCTGACTACTAGGTACAACATATGTAATATCAAATATATATATATGACAAAGCACAAGAGGTTCAAGAAGGCGTACAACAGTTGAAGGGTGGGACCAAAGAGCAGAGGGTCAACCCTCGCAAGCAAAATTACTTAGGTGTAATTAGATAAGTACATACCTGCAAGCCAAACCCAAACAACACTCCCACACCTACACACCTGCCCGGGAGTGTTGTCAGTCTTGTCACCCCCCCCCCAGACATATATACTATACCATCTGCAAGACCATGAGGGGGCTGTAGGCCAGGATCGAACCCGCGTCCCTGGACTCCTCACCCAAGGCCTCAATCTCTCCTCATATCATTACAAGACTCAGAAACTACACACACACTTCTACTGGCATAAGTGCCTCATTACCGGGACCTTCTTAATGCACTCAAGACGTACTCACCGGAGAAGGGAGGAGAGAGATGGCGCGTAATTAACACATATAAGACACTTCCTCATCAGATTCCTAATTTGTGCCGCGAAATAACAACACACAGGTGTCATAGACCCGGTGAAGTGTACAGGTGTCATAGACCCGGTGAAGTGTACAGGTGTCATAGACCCGGTGAAGTGTACAGGTGTCATAGACCCGGTGAAGTGTACAGGTGTCATAGACCCGGTGAAGTGTACAGGTGTCATAGACCCGGTGAAGTGTACAGGTGTCATAGACCCAGGGAAGTGTACAGGTGTCATAGACCCAGGGAAGTGTACAGGTGTCATAGACCCGGTGAAGAGTACAGGTGTCATAGACCCAGGGAAGTGTACAGGTGTCATAGACCCGGTGATGAGTACAGGTGTTATAGACCCGGTGAAGAGTACAGGTGTTATAGACCCGGTGAAGAGTACAGGTGTCATAGACCCAGGGAAGTGTACAGGTGTCATAGACCCAGGGAAGTGTACAGGTGTCATAGATCCGGTGAAGAGTACAGGTGTTATAGACCCAGGGAAGTGTACAGGTGTCATAGACCCAGGGAAGAGTACAGGTGTCATAGATCCGGTGAAGAGTACAGGTGTTATAGACCCAGGGAAGAGTACAGGTGTCATAGATCCGGTGAAGAGTACAGGTGTTATAGACCCAGGGAAGTGTACAGGTGTCATAGACCCAGGGAAGAGTACAGGTGTCATAGATCCGGTGAAGAGTACAGGTGTTATAGACCCAGGGAAGTGCACAGGTGTCATAGACCCGGTGATGAGTACAGGTGTTATAGACCCAGGGAAGAGTACAGGTGTCATAGATTCGGTGAAGAGTACAGGTGTTATAGACCCAGGGAAGTGTACAGGTGTCATAGACCCAGGGAAGAGTACAGGTGTCATAGACCCGGTGATGAGTACAGGTGTTATAGACCCAGGGAAGTGTACAGGTGTCATAGACCCAGGGAAGAGTACAGGTGTCATAGATCCGGTGAAGAGTACAGGTGTTATAGACCCGGTGATGAGTACAGGTGTTATAGACCCAGGGAAGTGTACAGGTGTCATAGACCCGGTGATGAGTACAGGTGTTATAGACCCAGGGAAGTGTACAGGTGTCATAGACCCAGGGAAGAGTACAGGTGTCATAGACCCGGTGATGAGTACAGGTGTCATAGACCCAGGGAAAAGTACAGGTGTCATAGACCCGGTGATGAGTACAGGTGTTATAGACCCAGGGAAGTGTACAGGTGTCATAGACCCAGGGAAGAGTACAGGTGTCATAGACCCGGTGATCAGTACAGGTGTTATAGACCCAGGGAAGTGTACAGGTGTCATAGACCCAGGGAAGTGTACAGGTGTCATAGACCCGGTGATGAGTACAGGTGTTATAGACCCAGGGAAGAGTACAGGTGTCATAGACCCGGTGATGAGTACAGGTGTTATAGACCCGGTGATGAGTACAGGTGTTATAGACCCGGTGATGAGTACAGGTGTCATAGACCCAGGGAAGAGTACAGGTGTCATAGACCCGGTGATGAGTACAGGTGTTATAGACCCGGTGATGAGTACAGGTGTTATAGACCCGGTGATGAGTACAGGTGTCATAGACTCAGGGAAGAGTACAGGTGTCATAGACCCGGTCAAGAGTACAGGTGTCATAGACCCAGGGAAGTGTACAGGTGTCACAGACCCAGTGAAGAGTACAGGTGTCATAGACCCAGGGAAGTGTACAGGTGTCATAGACCCGGTCAAGAGTACAGGTGTCATAGACCCGGTGATGAGTACAGGTGTCATAGACCCGGTGAAGAGTACAGGTGTCATAGACCCGGTGAAGAGTACAGGTGTCATAGACCCGGTGAAGAGTACAGGTGTCATAGACCCAGTGAGGAGTACAGGTGTCATAGACCCGGTGAGGAGTACAGGTGTCATAGACCCGGTGAGGAGTACAGGTGTCATAGACCCGGTGAGAAGTACAGGTGTCATAGACCCGGTGAAGAGTACAGGTGTCATAGACCCGGTGAAGAGTACAGGTGTCATAGACCCAGGGAAGAGTACAGCTGCTGTACCATTTACTAATATTTACTAATGCGTCGCATTTTTAATCAATCAAGCAATTTCGTGAAAAATGTGATGTACTAAGTATGGTCACTTTGGCGTGAGGCCACCAGGGCCAAACCTGGTGGCCCTACCCCTCCAACACCCCTGGTGGCCCTACACCACCAACACCATTGGTGGCCCTACACCACCAACACCCCTGGTGGCCCTACACCTCCAACACCCCTGGTGGCGCTACACCTCCAACACCCCTGGTGGCCCTACACCACCAACACCCCTGGTGGCCCTTCACCTCCAACACCACTGGTGGCCCTACACCACCAACACCACTGGTGGCCCTACACCTCCAACACCCCTGGTGGCGCTACACCTCCAACACCCCTGGTGGCCCTACACCTCCAACACCCCTGGTGGCCCTACACCTCCAACACCCCTGGTGGCGCTACACTTCCAACACCCCTGGTGGCGCTACACCTCCAACACCCCTGGTGGCCCTACACCACCAACACCACTGGTGGCCCTACACCACCAACACCCCTGGTGGCCCTACCCCTCCAACACCCCTGGTGGCGCTACACCCCTGGTGGCCCTACACCACCAACACCACTGGTGGCGCAACACCTCCAACACCCCTGGTGGCGCTACACCTCCAACACCCCTGGTGGCCCTACACCACCAACACCCCTGGTGGCCCTACCCCTCCAACACCACTGGTGGCCCTACCCCTCCAACACCACTGGTGGCCCTACACCACCAACACCACTGGTGGCCCTACACCTCCAACACCACTGGTGGCCCTACACCACCAACACCCCTGGTGGCCCTATTCCAACACCCCTGGTGGCCCTACACCACCAACACCACTGGTGGCCCTACACCACCAACACCCCTGGTGGCCCTACACCTCCAACACCACTGGTGGTGTTACGAACCCGGATCCAGCGTCCGAGCCTGGAGCAGTGACAACCACGCCATCTGTAAGTCAGCTCCCGAAACCCCCGCCAAACGGACGACGACACCTGGTGAGGACAGCGTGTACTGGCCTCGAGGACCAGTTTCCAGTCTGGTTCCGCGCTCAACACCGCCGCTCCTGACCTCTGGTGAGGTGGTGCTCCGACGACAGCGCCATCTATGGACTGGATACGTCAGGTGTTTGTGCCCGAGCCCGTAAGTGTGGTGTATTAGTGTCCCGGTTATTGATGAGGTGTCTGTTTACAGAGTCGACCTGGGACCACTGTGTTGAAGGTTGAGTCAGTCTACCCGAGGCAGCCAGTCTCCATACGGTGAAGTTTGCTGCAGCTGTTGTGACGTCGTCCCCCCGGAAGAACACTGTGGTGTGTTAGCCTGCCAGTGGAGTGGTAGTGAAAGGATTTACCCGGGACCGACTGTTGGAGACGACAATCCACTGGGGTATTGAGGACAGGAGGGTGATTTGTGATATCACACGAGACTCCTGTCTAGGGCGTACCCCTTATATCGTTCGTGGAGTGGCCGTACCAGCCTTGGTGGCTCAGTACCTGCCAGCAGACCAGCTGGACGTGTGGTTGACGGCCTCCACGACGGTGCCCCCATGGACCTGTGTTTTGGCTGACCTGTGGCCAGGGTAGGCTCGGCATTCTCAGAGGACACGTCTTGAGGCCACGAAGAAAGCACCGCGGACTCAGCACCTAGCTTCTTGATCCAGAGTCTTCAGCAGAAGACTAGATTGTGCATGATCCCCTTGTAAAGTGTTAATACCCCTCCCCCTTGTGTACTCTTTTATTCTATATATATTTAATCGGTGATGGTGAACATTATAATATTAAGTTCTTAACTTTCTTTCCCTACTCCCTTTTAAGTTACTTGCGTCACGGATCTCATCCCTTGATAGCCACTACTGGCTTGGGAACGGATACATATATCTTCCTCTAACAACATCAGAGTGAGAACCCCGTTGCGTCCCGAGAGGGCCGTAACAGGTGGCCCTACACCACCAACACCCCTGGTGGCCCTACACCTCCAACACCCCTGGTGGCCCTACACCACCAACACCACTGGTGGCCCTACACCACCAACACCCCTGGTGGCCCTACACCTCCAACACCCCTGGTGGCCCTACACCTCCAACACCACTGGTGGCCCTACACCACCAACACCCCTGGTGGCCCTACACCACCAACACCCCTGGTGGCCCTACCCCTCCAACACCCCTGGTGGCCCTACCCCTCCAACACCACTGGTGGCCCTACCCCTCCAACACCACTGGTGGCCCTACACCACCAACACCACTGGTGGCCCTACACCTCCAACACCACTGGTGGCCCTACACCACCAACACCCCTGGTGGCCCTATTCCAACACCCCTGGTGGCCCTACACCACCAACACCACTGGTGGCCCTACACCACCAACACCCCTGGTGGCCCTACACCACCAACACCCCTGGTGGCGCTACACCTCCAACACCCCTGGTGGCGTTACACCTCCAACACCCCTGGTGGCGCTACACCTCCAACACCCCTGGTGGCGCTACACCTCCAACACCCCTGGTGGCGCTACACCTCCAACACCCCTGGTGGCCCTACACCTCCAACACCCCTGGTGGCGCTACACCTCCAACACCCCTGGTGGCGCTACACCTCCAACACCCCTTGTGGCCCTACCCCTCTAACACCCCTGGTGGCGCTACACCTCCAACACCCCTGGTGGCCCTACACCACCAACACCCCTGGTGGCCCTACACCACCAACACCCCTGGTGGCCCTACACCTCCAACACCCCTGGTGGCCCTACACCTCCAACACCCCTGGTGGCCCTACCCCTCCAACACCCCTGGTGGCGCTACACCTCCAACACCCCTGGTGGCCCTACCCCTCCAACACCCCTGGTGGCGCTACACCTCCAACACCCCTGGTGGCCCTACACCACCAACATCCCTGGTGGCCCTACACCACCAACATCCCTGGTGGCCCTACACCACCAACACCCCTGGTGGCCCTACACCACCAACACCCCTGGTGGCCCTATTCCAACACCCCTGGTGGCCCTACACCTCCAACACCCCTGGTGGCGCTACACCTCCAACACCCCTGGTGGCGCTACACCTCCAACACCCCTGGTGGCCCTACACCACCAACACCCCTGGTGGCCCTACACCACCAACACCCCTGGTGGCCCTACACCACCAACACCCCTGGTGGCCCTACACCACTGGTGGCCCTACACCACTGGTGGCCCTACACCACCAACACCCCTGGTGGCCCTACCCCTCCAACACCCCTGGTGGCGCTACACCACCAACACCCCTGGTGGCCCTACACCACCAACACCCCTGGTGGCCCTACACCACCAACACCCCTGGTGGCCCTACACCACCAACACCCCTGGTGGCCCTACACCACCAACACCCCTGGTGGCCCTACACCACCAACACCCCTGGTGGCCCTACCCCTCCAACACCCCTGGTGGCGCTACACCTCCAACACCCCTGGTGGCCCTACCCCTCCAACACCCCTGGTGGCCCTACACCACCAACACCCCTGGTGGCCCTACACCACCAACACCACTGGTGGCCCTACACCACCAACACCCCTGGTGGCCCTATTCCAACACCCCTGGTGGCCCTATTCCAACACCCCTGGTGGCCCTACACCACCAACACCCCTGGTGGCCCTACACCACCAACACCCCTGGTGGCCCTACACCACCAACACCCCTGGTGGCCCTATTCCAACACCCCTGGTGGCCCTACACCACCAACACCCCTGGTGGCCCTATTCCAACACCCCCTGGTGGCCCTACACCACCAACACCACTGGTGGCCCTACACCACCAACACCCCTGGTGGCCCTACACCACCAACACCCCTGGTGGCCCTACACCACCAACACCACTGGTGGCCCTACACCACCAACACCCCTGGTGGCCCTACACCTCCAACACCCCTGGTGGCCCTACACCACCAACACCACTGGTGGCCCTACACCACCAACACCCCTGGTGGCCCTACACCTCCAACACCCCTGGTGGCCCTACACCACCAACACCCCTGGTGGCGCTACACCTCCAACACCCCTGGTGGCCCTACACCACCAACACACCTGGTGGCCCTACACCACCAACATCCCTGGTGGCCCTACTCCTCCAACACCCCTGGTGGCCCTACTCCTCCAACACCCCTGGTGGCCCTACTCCTCCAACACCCCTGGTGGCCCTACACCTCCAACACCCCTGGTGGCCCTACACCTCCAACACCCCTGGTGGCCCTACACCTCCAACACCCCTGGTGGCCCTACACCTCCAACACCCCTGGTGGCCCTACACCTCCAACACCCCTGGTGGCCCTACACCTCCAACACCCCTGGTGGCCCTACACCTCCAACACCCCTGGTGGCCCTACACCACCAACACCCCTGGTGGCCCTACTCCTCCAACACCCCTGGTGGCCCTACTCCTCCAACACCCCTGGTGGCCCTACACCTCCAACACCCCTGGTGGCCCTACCCCTCCAACACCCCTGGTGGCCCTACACCTCCAACACCCCTGGTGGCCCTACCCCTCCAACACCCCTGGTGGCCCTACACCTCCAACACCCCTGGTGGCCCTACCCCTCCAACACCCCTGGTGGCCCTACCCCTCCAACACCCCTGGTGGCCCTACCCCTCCAACACCACTGGTGGCCCTACACCTCCAACACCCCTGGTGGCCCTACCCCTCCAACACCCCTGGTGGCCCTACCCCTCCAACACCACTGGTGGCCCTACACCTCCAACACCCCTGGTGGCCCTACACCTCCAACACCCCTGGTGGCCCTACACCTCCAACACCCCTGGTGGCCCTACCCCTCCAACACCACTGGTGGCCCTACACCTCCAACACCCCTGGTGGCCCTACACCTCCAACACCCCTGGTGGCCCTACACCTCCAACACCCCTGGTGGCCCTACACCTCCAACACCCCTGGTGGCCCTACACCTCCAACACCCCTGGTGGCCCTATTCCAACACCACTGGTGGCCCTACACCACCAACACCCCTGGTGGCCCTACACCACCAACACCCCTGGTGGCCCTACACCTCCAACACCCCTGGTGGCCCTACACCTCCAACACCCCTGGTCGCCCTACACCTCCAACACCCCTGGTGGCCCTACACCTCCAACACCCCTGGTGGCCCTACACCACCAACACCCCTGGTGGCCCTACTCCTCCAACACCCCTGGTGGCCGTACTCCTCCAACACCCCTGGTGGCCCTACCCCTCCAACACCCCTGGTGGCCCTACCCCTCCAACACCCCTGGTGGCCCTACACCACCAACACCCCTGGTGGCCCTACACCTCCAACACCCCTGGTGGCCCTACCCCACCAACACCCCTGGTGGCCCTACACCTCCAACACCCCTGGTGGCCCTACACCACCAACACCCCTGGTGGCCCTACACCTCCAACACCCCTGGTGGCCCTACACCTCCAACACCCCTGGTGGCCCTACTCCTCCAACACCCCTGGTGGCCCTACACCTCCAACACCCCTGGTGGCCCTACACCACCAACACCCCTGGTGGCCCTACACCTCCAACACCCCTGGTGGCCCTACACCTCCAACACCCCTGGTGGCCCTACACCTCCAACACCCCTGGTGGCCCTACACCACCAACACCCCTGGTGGCCCTACTCCTCCAACACCCCTGGTGGCCCTACACCTCCAACACCCCTGGTGGCCCTACACCTCCAACACCCCTGGTGGCCCTACACCACCAACACCCCTGGTGGCCCTACACCTCCAACACCCCTGGTGGCCCTACTCCTCCAACACCCCTGGTGGCCCTACACCTCCAACACCCCTGGTGGCCCTACCCCTCCAACACCCCTGGTGGCCCTACCCCTCCAACACCCCTGGTGGCCCTACCCCTCCAACACCCCTGGTGGCCCTACTCCTCCAACACCCCTGGTGGCCCTACCCCTCCAACACCCCTGGTGGCCCTACCCCTCCAACACCCCTGGTGGCCCTACCCCACCAACACCCCTGGTGGCCCTACCCCTCCAACACCCCTGGTGGCCCTACACCTCCAACACCCCTGGTGGCCCTACTCCTCCAACACCCCTGGTGGCCCTCCAATCCTCTCGCATCAATCGGCCTTGAGGTAATTACCACCCTGCTGGTCCCTTCTTCAGCCTCCGACACGGCCCTGGTCGAGTGTGTGAGAACCACCTGTCTCCACCCCCCCACACACACACCAGCTGTCTCCACCCCACACACACACACCAGCTGTCTCCACCCCCCACACACACACCAGCTGTCTCCACCCCTCACACACCAGCTGTCTCCACCCCACACACACACACCAGCTGTTTCCACCCTACACACACACCAGCTGTCTCCACCCCACACACACACACACCAGCTGTCTCCACCCCACACACACACACACACCAGCTGTCTCCACCCCACACACACACACACCAGCTGTCTCCACCCCACACACACACACACCAGCTGTCTCCACCCCACACACATCTTCCACCTCAGCACAACACCTCCAGACCACACACCAGAATTACTGCGTCATTCTCATCATCTCAACATTTCTAATCTCCAGTCTTCGAGAAATTCCAATCAGCATTCTTACCAAGACCGCCAAAATTCAGGTTTTATACAAGTTTACTCCCAAAGTGTGTGTGAGGAGGTGGGAGTAATCCGGCCGCGGCCAGACCTCCCATGTACACATGAGCGCTAGGACCCGCTCAAATTTAAATTTCCAATTTGTCATATACCTGCATCAAAGGCGATGAGAATAAAGAGAGAGAGAGAGAGAGAGAGAGAGAGAGAGAGAGAGAGAGAGAGAGAGAGAGAGAGAGAGAGAGAAGGAGAGAGAAGGAGAGAGAAGGAGAGAGAGGGAGAGAGAGGGAGAGAGGGAGAGAGAGGGAGAGAGGGAGGGAGGGAGAGAGGGAGAGAGGGAGGGAGAGAGGGAGAGAGAGAGAGAGAGAGAGAGAGAGAGAGAGAGAGAGAGAGAGAGAGAGAGAGGGAGAGAGAAGGAGAGAGAAGGAGAGAGAGGGAGAGAGAGGGAGAGAGGGAGGGAGGGAGAGAGGGAGGGAGAGAGAGAGAGAGAGAGAGAGAGAGAGAGAGAGAGAGAGAGAGAGAGAGAGAGAGAGAGAGAGAGAGAGAGAGAGAGAGAGAGAGAGAGAGAGAGAGAGAGAGAGAATTGGATTATACCTTGATGGTCTTCTAAAAGTTCTTCTACTCCCCAAGCCCGGCCTTGTGAGAGTTTGGTCCAACAGGCTGTTGCATGAAGCGGCCCGCAGGCCCACATACCAACCACAGCCCGGTTGGTCCGGCACTCCTTGGAGGAAACAATCTACTTTCCTCTTGAAGATGTCCACGGTTGTTCCGGCAATATTTCTTATGCTTGCTGGGAGGACGTTGAACAACCGCGGACCTCTGATGTTTATACAGTGTTCTCTGATTGTGCCTATGGCACCTCTGCTCTTCACTGGTTCTATTCTACATTTTCTTCCATATCGTTCACTCCAGTACGTTGTTATTTTACTGTGTAGATTTGGTACTTGGCCCTCCAGTATCTTCCAGGTGTATATTATTTGATATCTCTCTCTCGTCTTCTTTCTAGTGAGAACATTTGGAGACCTTTGAGACGATCCCAATTATTTAGGTGCTTTGTCGCGTCTATGCGTGCCGTATATGTTCTCTGTATTCCCTCTATTTCAGCAATCACTCCTGCTCTGAAGGGGGAAGTGAGTACTGAGCAGTACTCAAGACGGGACAACACAATTGACTTGAAGAGTACAACCATTGTGAGTACACACACGCCATTTGCTTGGTTAGGCTCCCTAAACGTTAGGTCGTCAGACATCATTGTTCCCAAATCCTTTACGTACTGTTTTCCGACTATGGGCACATTTGATTGTGTTTTGTACCCTGTATTATGTTTAAGGTCCTCATTTTTACCGTACCTGAGTACCTGGAATTTATCACTATTAAACATCATGTTATTTTCTAATGCCCGGTCGAAAACTTCATTAATATCAGCTTCAAGTTTTTCAATGTCTTCAGCCGAGGTAATTTTCATACTGATTTTTGTGTCATCTGCAAAGGATGACACGAAGCTGTGACTTGTATTTTTGTCTATATCTGATATGAGAATAAGGAAAAGCAGCGGTGCAAGGACTGTACCCTGAGGGACAGAGCTTTTAATTTAACTGCGCTTGGACTCGATTTTATATGGTTGACCGTTACTCGCTGAGTCCTGTTTGACAGAAAACTGAGTATCCAGCGTCCTACTTTACCAGTTATTCCCATTGACTTCATTTTGTGTGCTATCACTCCATGATCACATTTATCGAATGCCTTTGCGAAATCCGTGTATACCACATCTGCATTTTGTTTTCTTCTAATGCCTCAGTGATTTTGTCGTAGTGCTCAAGTAGCTGTGAGAGGCATGATCTTCCTGCTCTAAATCCATGTTGGCCTGGGTTGTGAAGGTCATTGGTCTCCATGAAACTAGTGACCTGACTCCTGATCACACTCTCAAATACTTTTATTATGTGGGACGTTAGTGCAACTGGTCTATAATTCTTTGCAAATGCTTTGCTACCTCCCTTGTGTAGAGGGGCTACGTCTGCTGCTTTAAGCGCGTCTGGTATCTCCCCCGTGTCCAAGCTCTTCCTCCACACTATACTGAGTGCCTGTGCTACCGGCACCTTGCATTTCTTTATAAATATTGAATTCCATTAGTCTGGACCTGAGGCAGAGTGCATGGGCTTATTGTCAATTTCTCTTTCAAAATCTACCACGCTCGTGTTGATATCAGTTATATTTACAGGGGTTTGGATATCACGCATAAAGAAGTTGTCCGGATCCTCCACTTTCATGCTGTGTATCGGAGTGCTAAACATGTCCTCATACTGTTTTTTTAGGATTTCACTAATTTCTTTGTCATCCTCAGTATATGAACCTTCACTAGTACGAATAGGTCCAATACTGGCAGTGGTTTTTGGCTTTTGATTTAGCATATGTGAAGAAATATTTTGGGTTTTTCTTTATTTCTTGAATTGCTTTCTGTTCTAGTTGCCTTTCTTCAATCTGATATGAATGCTTCAGTCTCTGTTCGATTTCTTCAATCTCCCTGTTTAAATTATTCCTTCTTTGTATGGAAAGTCGTGTCTGCTTCAGCATTTCCGTTATTTTTCTTCTTTTGTAGTGTTGTCTGCGTTCTCTTTCTACGTTGGACCTCTTTCTGGCTTTCCTCAAAGGAACATGTTTCAGACAGACTTCATATGCTTCAGAAGTCAGTTTTTCTATTCCTTGTGTAAGATTTTTACTACTTAGAACATTTTCCCATTGAATGTTTGTAAGTTCCCTGTTTATTTTCTCCAAGTCTATCCTTTTATTATTAAAATTGAATTTATTAAATAGCCCTTCTCGCTTGTTGTTTCTCTTGGGCCTACTACCGTTATTAATGTTAGTTTGCACTTCAATGAGCTTGTGGTCCGAGTACGTAGTGTCTGAGACAGTAATGTCTCTGATTAGTTCTTGAAGAAAAACTTCTTGAAGAAAACTATCCAGTTGTTTCCTGAAGCCTCAATCCCCGACCGTCCAAGTGGTTGGACACCATTCCTTCCCCCCCGTCACATCCCAAATCCTTATCCTGATCCCTTTCCCAGTGCTATATAGCTGTACAGGCTTGGCGCTTTCACCTGATAAATTCCCTTCCCTTCCCACTGTTATTCCGACAATATTCCTTAGACCTGCTGGGGGGGAAGGGGGGGGAGGGTGTTGAACAGCCGAGTCCCCTGATGTTGACACAGTTCTAAACTAATGTGGCACCCCTGCTCTTCCTTGGCTCTATTTTGCATTTCCTTCCATATCGTTCACTCCAGTCCGTGGTTATTTTATTGTGCAGACAAGGGTGCCCGTTGGTAAATCATAGTTGCATAACCAGAGTAATTATCCAGCTCTCACACCCCTGCTGCTTCTGTTCACCTTTATACAAACCACGTGGAATCTATTCTTACATATATAACATATAATTCGTGCTGGTTAGGTCTTGGTTGTAAACAAATTCGTTTGTTTACGGCCAAATTGCTTTTGTTTACTGTTGTTTGTCTCGTATGTTTGGTGGAGGAGAACGTGCCGCCGCCCCCCTCCCCCCCCCCCACAGTCGCCAAGGGTGCCATGTTTTGTGCGTATGGCAACCTCTTGTATCACGCTTGTACACTATTGCCACATTTCTGTATGGCAAAACCAATTTGTCTGTTCTTTTGATCTCAAACGCCACTTAGCTGCATGTTGCAGTATGTGTCGGCACCCTGGTGTTGCGGGGCTCGGTCTCTCTCGGGTTCCTCGCGCACAGCCAGTGTGTCGGGCCAGTTACATATTTACTGCTCATGTAATTGTTAGTGAGAGAGAGCGGAGGGGGGAGAGAGGGGGAAGAGAGGGGGAAGGAGGGGGGAGAGAGGGGGAAGGAGGGGGGAGGGGGGAGAGGGGGGAGGGGGGAGAGGGGAAGGGGAGGGGGGAGAACAGGTAAGTCAAGGAGGGGGAGAAGGTGAGAGGTCGAATGAACGCACTAATTATGCACGGGTGAGAAGACCGTGTTGGTATATGTGTCTTAGGCTGTAAGCTCTCTCTCTCTCTCTCTCTCTCTCTCTCTCTCTCTCTCTCTCTCTCTCTCTCTCTCTCTCTCTCTCTCTCTCTCTCTGAAAGCTTAAGGACACAGACTGACAATTTAACACGCAAACTAACAGCTTAAGCAATCAGACTGACAGTTTAAACAAATAAGACTGCTTAAACAAGTTGACAATATACAAGAGTACACAGAGACGGAACCCGGAAGCTCAGAGAAGCCAAAATGACCTAAGAAGGATTCTGTTCAATTTGAAGACATGGATTCTGTGGAAGTCACTGGACAGGAACGTCGCGACGGCTACCACCATAAATGATTGATATGATCTGGGGGGTAGGTGGGACCCAGGAGCTCAATCCTCTACAAGCACAACTGGGGAGAACACATACGTAGATCTTACACACACACACACACACACACACACACACACACACACACACACACACACACACACACACACACACACGGATGGTGAAATACTGAAGAAACTGTTCATGATTTTTGTGAGACCAAAACTGGAATATGCAGCAGTTGTATGGTGCCCAAATCTCAAGAAGCACATAAATAAACTGGAAAAGGTACAAAGGCATGGTACAAAATGGCTTCCGGAACTGAAAAACAAGAGTTACGAGAGACTAGAGGCGTTAAGCATGCCAAAACTAGAAGATAGATGAAAAAAAAAGAGGTGATATGATCACCACTTACAAAATACTAACAGGAATCTACTAAATTGACAACTAGGAATTCCTGAAACCAGCAACTTCACGAACATGAGGACACATTCAAGCTAAGGAAACAAAGGTGCTAAAAAAACCTTAGGAAGTTTTATTTCGCAAACAGAGTGGTAGACGGTTGGAACAAGCTAAGTGAGAAGGTGGTGGAGGCCAAGACCGTCAGTAGTTTCAAAGTGTTATACGACAAAGAGTGCTGGGAAGACGGGACACCACGAGCGTAGCTCTCATCCTGTAACTACCCTTAGGTAATGACAAACACTCACACTCATCTGGTTGAAGTAGGATTAACCGTATTCCAGTAACAGGTGGGAATACCGGAGGGGAAACTATGATGAGATTATAAACCGTCTAATGGGAATACCACGGGAGACAGCACTCAGAGGACTGTGTACAAGGCATGACAACCGTCTTCGATGGTTCTCGTCCTTGAAGCTCCTACTTGACGCCTCCTGACGAGCTGAGGACCTGCAAGGTCGGCCTCGGGGGCCCAACATTAGAGGTCGTCCTCGGGGGCCACCATTGGAGGTCGTCCTCGGGGGCCCCATTGGAGGTCGTCCTCAGGGGCCCCATTGGAGGTCGTCCTCAGGGGCTACCATTAGAGGTCGTCCTCAGGGGCCACCATTAGAGGTCGTCCTTGGGGGCCACCATTAGAGGTCGTCCTCAGGGGCCCCATTGGAGGTCGTCCTCACTGGCCACCATTAGAGGTCGTCCTTAGGGGGCCCTCATTGGAGGTCATCCTCGGGGCCACCATTAGAGGTCGTCCTTGGGGGCCACCATTAGAGGTCATCCTCGGGGCCACCATTAGAGGTCGTCCTCGGGGGCCACCATTAGAGGTCGTCCTCGGGAGCCACCATTAGAGGTCGTCCTCGGGGGGCCCTCATTGGAGGTCGTTCTCCGGGGGGCCACCATTAGAGGTCGTCCTCAGGGGCCACCATTAGAGGTCGTCCTCGGGGGCCCCATTGGAGGTCGTCCTCGGGGGCCACCATTAGAGGTCGTCCTCGGGGGCCACCATTAGAGGTCGTCCTCGGGGGCCCCATTGGAGGTCGTCCTCAGGGGCCACCATTAGAGGTCGTCCTCATTGGCCACCATTAGAGGTCGTCCTCGGGGGCCACCATTGGAGGTCGTTCTCGGGGAGAGAGAGAGAGAGAGAGAGAGAGAGAGAGAGAGAGAGAGAGAGAGAGAGAGAGAGAGAGAGAGAGAGAGAGAGAGAGAGAGAGAGAGAGAGAGAGAGAGAGAGAGATTAAGGGGGAAGGGAGGGGAGAGGGAGAAATTCTATGAATATTGAATTCCCCGAGTCTAGGCCTGGTGCAGAGTGCATGGGCATGCTGTCTATGGCTACTTCAAAGTCCAGTGGGGTTAGGGGTGACGTCTGATATGTGGGTTCCATGTTGGTGTCACAGTCATGAAGAATTCATTTGGATCATTGATCTTCAACGTGTTCAGGGGTTCACTGAAAACAGAATCGTACAGAAGTCTCAGTATTTCACTCATTTCTTTGTCATCATCTGTGAAAGTTCCATCACCTTTGCGCAAGGGCCCAATGCTGGAAGGAAGAAGGTTTTCTTCTATTTTTTGCATAAAAGAAAAAGTATTTTGAATTCCTCTTTATTTCACTTCTCACCTTTTGCTCTCTTCGCCTCTCCTGAGCCTTGAATGAATCCATGAATCTTGCAATCTTAGCTGGATCGATTCGTCAACATAGCCTACGAGCAGCCGCGTTCAACAGTCTGGTTGACCAGACGACCAACCGGGAGACCTGGTCGGAGACCGGGCCACGGGGCTCTTGATCCCCGGAAGCTACACAAGGTAGGTAGCCTTCCTTTTCGTTCCTGTGACAAATTTGTGCGTTTAAGATGTTCTGCAATTTTTCTTCGCATACAGTGAGACGCCGCCGCTCTCGTTCCAATTTGCATATTTTTATCTTTTTCCTCTTTTTATCCTTCTCTTTTGTATCTTTTTCTTCTGCTAATGTACTTATTTTCTCAAATCACTGATTTAAGTTCAAATTATTTACCTGATCTTCCCAGCATATTTCTGCGAGGTCTTGGTTTATTTGTTGCCAATTAATCACATCATTAAAAGTGAATTGTCTGAATTCTCCTCCTCCATATAAAGCTGAGAGTACAGGTTTATAACCAATGCTTGTCTGAATTTAGGTTAGGTTAATATCTGAGTAATATGTATTTGTAATAATATAATTCCTAATCACTCCTTCACTGTTATCTTCTTGAGATTATATCTTGAGATGATTTCGGGGCTTTTTAGTGTCCCCGCGGCCCGGTCCTCGACCAGACCTCCACCCCCAGGAAGCAGCCCGTGACAGCTGACTAACACCCAGGTACCTATTTTACTGCTAGGTAACAGAGGCATAGGGTGAAAGAAACTCTGCCCATTGTTTCTCGCCGGCGCCTGGGATCGAACCCAGGATCACAAGTCCAGCGTGCTGTCCGCTCGGCCGACCGGCTCCCTGTTGGTACAAATATGATCTAGGATATTTTCTTTCTTAGTTGGTTCTATTTGCTGGTTTAAGACCAATCTGTCACACATCCACGAGAGGTTATTTGTGTGTGGCTGTTCATTCTGACTGCTTCCTGGTAGTCTCTCTGCTATAACAGCATTTGCCACATTTTCCCATTTTAGATGTCGTCAGTTGACATCATCAAGCAAATGTCAGCACTGTGGAGAAATGCGCGACAGACCACTGGAACATTATCTAACACAGTGCACAGTTACAAACCCTTTAAGATTTCAACTTAATATTCAACAGAGCAGAAGAAGTTGGTAAACACATATGGCAAAATCTTACTGAAGCGACCATACGAGTCATAAATACTCATACTCCGCCCAAGTAACACAGAAACAAGCAACGCTTAGTGGGCCAGCCAGAGGCTTGGGGCCCGCGCAGTGGGCCAGCCAGAGGCTTAGGGCCCGCGCAGTGGGCCAGCCAGAGGCTTAGGGCCCGCGCAGGAATATCCCCTGCGCGGGCCCAAAATATTATTAACCAAAAATAAATATTAACAAAATATATTAACAAAACATTAAGTCAAAATATTACCAAAAATAATCACCAAGCAGGATGATGTTAGGGGCAGTGTTTGTGAGGGTTTCTAAGCAGTCTTCTATTTTCATAAGTTGGTCTTTAAACTGGTGAGGATTTACGACTGGTGATTTATATTCAAGGCCCAAAACGTTACACGGTATTCCTTCACCACCATCTCATAGCCAGCTGTGATCCTTGGATAAGGATGTAGACAGCTCTTATCCTATTCTTATACCCCAGCTCTTATCCTGACCTCATACCCCAGCTCTTATCCTGGGCGCATCCCCCAGCTCTTATCCTGGCCTCATACCCCAGCTCTTATCCTGGGCGCATCCCCCAGCTCTTATCCTGGCCTCATAGCCCAGCTCTTATCCTGGCCTCATAGCCCAGCTCTTATCCTGGCCTCATAGCCCAGCTCTTATCCTGGCCTCATAGCCCAGCTCTTATCCTGGCCTCATAGCCCAGCTCTAATCCTGGCCTCATAGCCCAGCTCTTATCCTGGCCTCATATCCCAGCTCTTATCCTAGCCTCATATCCCAGCTCTTATCCTGGCCTCATACCCCAGCTCTTATCCTGGCCTCATATCCCAGCTCTTATCCTAGCCTCATACCCCAGCTCTTATCCTGGCCTCATACCCCAGCTCTTATCCTGGCCTCTTAGCCCAGCTCTTATCCTGGCCTCATACCCCAGCTCTTATCCTGGCCTCATAGCCCAGCTCTTATCCTGGCCTCATAGCCCAGCTCTTATCCTGGCCGCATCCCCCAGCTCTTATCCTGGTCTCATATCCCAGCTCTTATCCTGGCCTCATACCCCAGCTCTTATCTAGGCCTCATATCCCAGCTCTTATCCTAGCCTCATAGCCCAGCTCTTATCCTGGCCTCATACCCCAGCTCTTATCCTGGCCTCTTAGCCCTTCCAGGTGCCAGAAACCAATATTCTTCAAATAATTACTTTTCATTTTGTCTTCAGATAACACATCAAATCACGTTAACCGACCGTTTAACATGCGTATATTCGAGTGAATTTACCAGACAACTGCAGAGTCAACACGACGTTATATTTTTGTTGAATACAACACAACTGGAGAGAGAAATCTTACCGTCTGGAGGGCGCCGGACGTCCAGGCTGGGCCTCTGTTTGACTTCCTCGAGGCAAAAGAAGAAGCCAATGCTCAAGAGGGTTAAATCAAGGTTTAATACCAAGGGGAAACTGTCAACTCTGTCAAACAGGACAAAAGAGCTGTATTTCACCACACAAACAAAAATGGGCTTCAATAAACTTGGACTTTCCGATAGAGAAGGAGTTTCTCTACTCGTATCCTCACGAGTAGAGGATACGAGTAGAGGATACGATCTTGTGTCCCTTAAGAATGCGTGGTAACGAATGAGTTTGTGTACTCGTATCCGTAGAAGCCCACTTGCGTGCCCTCAAAGTGGACTCCAAGAGCCCGACGTCGAGTTTGCGGCGAGGCGAATTTCAGAACCCAAATTTCACTCCACAACCCCCGGCCCCATTACGCGGCCGCACCAGCGAGGCTATCAACCCACACCAGCCCTCTCTCCTCTCCAACTAGGGGCGGGGGGGTTCGACGAGTTGAAAAGGTGCCACCTACTCCGGGGTTGAAAAGGTGCCACCTACTCCGGGGTTGAAAAGGTGCCACCTACTCCGGGGTTGAAAAGGTGCCACCTACTCCGGGGTTGAAAAGGTGCCCCCGGAGGCTGTCAGGGGCTACAAGAGCAGCGTCTGGGATGCCCGGCTCATCTCCACAAGCCGTCATCTGTAGGCTTGTTGGTCCTCTAATGGTGCAGTAATCTGCTGATTTCCTCCCCTCATGCCATTCGTAATTGTCTTCAGCGCTAGATGAATAATGCATCTACTTGTGTACTTACTGTTTGCATTGGCTATTTCTGCCTGCAGGATCCGAGCTATTAGCTCTTGGACCCCGCTTTTCTAACCGTCGGTTGTCTAATGTACTTACTCCAGACCTATTTTTACTGTCATATTTACTATTTAGATCTCTCTCTCTCTCTCTCTCTCTCTCTCTCTCTCTCTCTCTCTCTCTCTCTCTCTCTCTCTCTCTCTCTCATACAAACACACACACACACACACACACACACACACACACACACACACACACACACACACACACACACACACACACACACATACAAAGTTAGAGAAGATTCAGCGGGTATGCCTCCAGACTCGTCCCGGAATTGAGAGGTATGAGCTACGAGGAAAGGCTAAAGGAGTGGAACCTCACGTACCGGGAAAACAGAAGAGTAAGGGGAGACATGATAACCACCTACAAAATTCTCAGGGGAATTGAAAGGGTTGACAAAGACAAACTCTTTAGCGCGGGTGGAACACGAACAAGGGGTCACAGGTGGAAACTTAGTACCCAGATGAGCCACAGAGACATTAGAAAGAATTTTTTCAGTGTCAGAGTAGTTAACGGATGGAATGCATTAGGCAGTGATGTGGTGGAGGCTGACTTCATACACAGTTTCAAATGTAGATATGATAGAGCCCAGTAGGCTCAGGAATCTGTACATCAGTTGATTGACTGTTGAGAGGCGGGACCAAAGAACCAGAGCTCAACTCCCGCAAGCACAACACGGCGAGTACAACTAGGTGAGTACACACACACATCCCCAGGAAGCAGCCCGTAGCAACGGTCTACTGTCTAGGTGAACAGGCCAACCAGGAGAAAATATCTCTGCCCAATTTGTTTCTGCCTCGGCCGGGAATCGAACCCAGGCTCTTTGGAATACGACCCTGCGTGTGTGCGTGTGCCCATCGAGTTGTGCGTGCGGGGGTTGAGCTTCGGCTCTCTGGTCCCGCCTCTCAACTGTCAAACTGTTTGCAGATTCTAATGATATTGGGCTCTATCATACCTATATTTGAAACTGTGTAGAGCCTGTCTCCGCCAAGCGCGCGTACTTACCTAATTGTGCTTGCGGGGGTTGAGCTTTGGCTCTTTGGTCCCGCAGTAATTCTGTCATTCAGTCCCGCGTGCACGTATAGGGGTGTTTAAAACATAATTCACATTCATATTTGTATAAGAATAAGTGACCAGTATTCAAAGCACACTGGTCTCTCAGAAGGGTCTCTTACGACACGCTAAACGAGACCTCTCGCTCGCTCTGCAGCCATTTCCTTAACAACAGCGAGCTTAATTTACCATCTGTTTTAACGAGACGGGATACAATGATGAATTACTTGCAGCACTGAACAAAATGCTGTGGGGGGGGGGGGGAAATTTCCTTGTGAAGGCAACTGAGCTGAAACAGCGCAGGAAAAACAAGTTCAAAATACTTCTTTAATCAGTTAACATCGTTCAAATATTTGTTCATGTTCGGCATCATTATTATGAGTATTATTGCTGTGAAAATAGACTGGAGCTCTTGAGGTGACTCGAACCCGCGACAGAGATTCTCCCAGCCGCCGCTGACGGCGACTGATTTAGAACCATTGCATCATCTGAAAATTTCTCATTTCTATAATTTTGTGCATCAATAATAAGGACTGAACACATCTTGCTGCAAGTTGAACATGGCGTAATTAGCGAAGTTGGACCTTTTTTATCATGGAAAATTACTCTTCCAAGTCGAGACTTGGCAAATTTATTTCTCCCATTATTCAACTGTTAACGAGCACCAGCCTGTTACGCTGTTACTAAATTGTTGACTAAACCACAGGGAGAAGGTCTCTCTCTCTCTCTCTCTCTCTCTCTCTCTCTCTCTCTCTCTCTCTCTCTCTGACGTTAACTGTATATAGTTATATGTTGATTATAACATGATACGGAACAGGGTCAAAGTCTTCTCTTACTGTGCTGGCAAGTACAGTAAGAGGTCCTGCACTGCAATAGTGCCACCAGGTATACCCACTACACGTGCACTCAGGTATACCCACTGCAAGTACTCCCAGGTATACTCACTGCAAGTACTCCCAGGTATACCCACTGCAAGTGCACTCAGGTATACACACTGCAAGTACTCCCAGGTATACCCACTACAAGTGCACTCAGGTATACACACTGCAAGTACTCCCAGGTATACTCACTTCTAAAGTACTCTCGAGTATAACCCAAAAAATCTCTTATGTATAACCACCTCAAAAGTGCCTCAGGTGTACTAAAGCATACTCTCGTATACAACAAGAACACTCGATTAACCACAATAGAAAAACACACATGAACAAAATACAGAAATCCTCACAAGGACACAATACAAAAACACTCGCATGGAAATACAAAAACACTCGCATAAACAAAATACACAAAAAATACCCGCTGGAGCAGGTACAAAATATCTGCTATTTCCAACTAGAAAATGTTATCGATTCCAAAAATAAACAGAAGTTCTATCTTGTATATATATATATATATATATATATATATATATATATATATATATATATATATATATATATATATATCGACCTTATAAACAATATACAAAGATTCTCACCCAGGAAGTGTATCTTAAACCGGATTTTCACTTCATACTTTATAAAGTACTCCCAAAGTCCTCTATTGGGGAACTACCATCAACAGGTTAAAGTAAGCGTCTTCACTTTTACTTATTTATTTATTTATTTATTTATTTATATATATACAAGAAGGTACATTGGGTTTGTGAGAATACATTGGATAGTACAGTATTTACATTCTTGTAAAGCCACTAGTACGCGCAGCGTTTCGGGCAGGTCCTTAATCTAGCAGATAATTTTAAGTAGGTAATTTCAATCAGAATTGATAAATGATAAAGATACATTACAAGAGAAAAATGAGATGAGAGAGATAAGTAAGTATATTAAAGCACATTGTTATATTAAAGCTCTGATTGATTACATTGACAGCTTGATTTGTAATTTAAACAACGATATTGTTTTATCGTTTTTATTAAACAACGTAATTTAAACAACGATAACTTAACGATATTGGCTACAAAATACAATATTTTTGTTCCAAGATACAGGCACGAGAGGCAGCAGCAGCTTGGGACATGAGGCATGCAGAACATTGTTCATAATATGTTCAACTGTTCCTTGGAGACTCATCCACAACTTGGGCTCAAGCCCCTGGCACACACCCAGCAAAGTTATATCTTGAATAATATTAACATTTTGGTCTGTTACATCCCCTCTCATTTGAGACTGGGGAGGGGGGATGTGGGGGTAGAAGGGGGGGGGATAGGGGGAAGCATGGGGGAGAGTGGGGGGGGGGGGGTAGGGGGGGGTAGAAGTGGGGGAAGGGGGGGGGGGGTAAATGTTAAGCACTTGTCTTGTTCGTGTTGTCACTGTGGCCTCGTAATAAGAGAAGTTGAGGATTGTGTTTAATAGTTTAAGAGGATTAAATTGTATTAAGCTGGTAATGTAAGGTTATGTGCATATAGCCACCCACAAAGCTCCATCTCTCTATATATATATTTTATAACATATCATAATTTCACATGATGGATGCACGAAACTCCACGGTGAGAGCTACCCACAATTCGAAGGGGAGGGCGTGGGAGGTTATCTTGAGATGATTTCGGGGCTTAGAGTCCCCGCGGCCCGGTCCTCGTCCAGGTCTCCTTTTGGTTACACATCTAGAAGAAGCAGCTCGTAGCAGCTGTCTAATTCTCGGGTTGGAGTGTGTGGGGGCGGGTTGGAGTGTGTGGGGGCGGGTTGAAGAGTGTGTGGGCGGGTTGGAGAGTGTGTGGGCGGGTTGGAGTGTGTGGGGGCGGGTTGAAGAGTGTGTGGGCGGGTTGGAGAGTGTGTTGGCGGGTTGGAGAGTGTGTGGGCGGGTTGGAGTGTGTGGGGGCGGGTTGAAGAGTGTGTGGGCGGGTTGGAGAGTGTGTTGGCGGGTTGGAGAGTGTGTTGGCGGGTTGGAGAGTGTGTGGGCGTGCGCGATGAAGTGTGATTTCGCAATTTTCAGACCTGAATATTTGGGGCGGTTTCATTTGAACCACACACAAGCCCGCCCACTCACGTTAGGAAAGTGGGCGGGCTTGGAGAGTGGGCGGGCTTGGAGAGTGGGCAGGTTTGGAGAGTGGGCGGGCTTGGAGAGTGGGCGGGCTTGGAGAGTGGGCGGGCTTGGAGAGTGGGCGGGCTTGGAGAGTGGGCGGGCTTGGAGAGTGGGCGGGCCTGGAGAGTGGGCGGCCTGGAGAGTGGGCGGAAAGTCAGACAGCAACTCCTCCACAGTTACAGATCGCCTTACTTGGTCAAACTTTCCACTCCGTCTGCTCAACTCTACTAAATCTTGCTCTAACATATATTAATGTGAACGAGGCTCCCCCCCCCCCCCCCCGCCATTGCCACCCAGACCACGAGGGAGAAAGAAAACACGAAACCTGTACATCTTAATACAATGACGGTGGCTCTGACAGCTGAGCACTACAAAGTTGGGTATAGCAAGATTCGAATCTGGTGTACTATTTAATAAATATAAAGTCATTCATGCGTGTGTGCCTGGGGAGTCCAGTAGTACAGGTTCGATCCCATCATACGGCGTCTCTTCATGGTGCAGTCGGTTGTGCGTGTGTGTGGGTCGTCATATGGACAGGATAGTGGTGATATAATGTATATGGGTCTGTCTCGTTTGAGGGGTTCAGGGAGTACCTTCTCTTTCATGTCACGGTGTTCAATGGAATTTCCTGCGCACTTTCCAGTTCTCATTATATTGCATTTATCTAGATTGAAGTTGAGTAGCCATTTTTCCGATGTATACCTGGTTGATACCTGCTTGATGGGGGTTCTGGGAGTTCTTCTACTCCCCCAAGCCCGGCATGGGTTAGTTGTGTGAACTCATCTAGTTGTGCTTGTGGGGGTTGAGCTCTGGCTCTTTGGGCCCGCCTCTCAATTGTCAATTAATAAACTGATTTTTTTTCACACACATACACCCCCCAGGAAGCAGCCCGTAACAGCTGCCTAACTCCCAAGTAACTATTTACTGTTAGGTGAATAAGGGCATCAGGGCGAAAAAAAACTGCCCATTTGTTTTCGCCATCGCCGGGGATCGATCCCCGGACCCTAGGACTACGAATCCTAAGCGCTGTTCACTCAGCCATTAGGCTGTGTGTATGTGTGTGTGTGTGTGTGTGTGTGTGTGTGTGTGTGTGTGTGTGTGTGTGTGTGTTTGTGTGTGTGTGTGTGTGTGTGTGTATGTGGTATACAAGGCGCTATACACCACTAACGATAATTCTCCCCTCCACCTCCATAAAATTTTCTCCATTCTTTCGAGTCAACAATACACAATCAAATTGGTGCAAAAAAAGAAAAAAAGAAAAAAGTTGTCCCCAAAAAATTGGCGGGCACTATTGCCGACTTTTGTGCGAGGTGAGCGGTCGGTCTGTGGCGTCAACCTCACTAACTGTTTGTGCGAGGTGAGCGGTCGGTCTGTGGCGTCAACCTCACTAACTGTTTGTGCGAGGTGAGCGGTCGGTCTGTGGCGTCAACCTCACTAACTGGAGACCCTTCCATTTTTCCCCTGTTATATTTCCTGCACCGCAGAATTGTATTTTTTTTTATTTGAGAAATTTAAAACGCGAGGCTCAATAATGCAATTTTATGGTGGGTTTATTTTGTTAGTTACAAATGGGGGGAAACAAGCATTTAAATTTTCATTGAATTGCACAAAACACTTCACTCATGCCTCGTATCGCTTTTAATTCAGTATATTTGATTGTTTTCAATTCCGTTCATATGGATATGTTATAATTGTGTATATATATGGGTATGTTATAAGGCTACGGGTTGTAATGGATGTGGGGGTCTACCGGGCGCCGCCAGCAACAGCCTTTTAGATCATTTTACCACTAGAGAAGCCTGGACCCCCGAGCTGGGCTTACAGCAGCATAAGAACCTGCGAGAGTCATGCTGCCTCTCAAACCACTCGTCATAATTGGAAACACAGCTGACCAACAAAGGCGCCAGAAAGAACTATGTAAATTTCAGAATCGTAAATGAGAGGAACTCACTAGATGAGCAAGTTGTCGAAGCCTATTCGGCACACAATTTTAAATGTAAATATAAGAAAAACTACGCGGCCCGGTCGAGGACCGGGCCGCGGGGACACTAAAAGCCCCGAAATCATCTCAAGATAACCTCAAGATAACCTCCAGCATAGAACTAATGATGGTCAAAAGCCGGGGCTTAAGAGTAGACACTCGACCCTACAGGAACATGTAGGTGAGTCCCACTAGGTGAGTAACACCCCCCACCCGTCCCATCATTACAACTTGCACTCATGTTCTGCGTTACGACACTTTACTTTTCCAACACTATAACGTATATTAAAAATGTGTTGGCAAACATTCAAGTGGACCTTCCCATACGACTGACAAACGCAAAACTTGATCGAATTCAAAACACCACCACTGGCTGGCCCAGGGGCCAGATACACGAAAGCACTTACGAACGTATACATCTTTCCTCAATCTTTGACGGCTTTGGTTACATTTATTAAACAGTTTACAAGCATGAAAACTTCCCATTCAACTGTTGTTATAGTTATAAACAGCCTCCTGGTGCTTCGGAGCTCATTAACTGTTTAAAAATTGTAAACAAAGCCGCCAAAGATTGAGAAAAGATGTACACGTTCGTAAGTGCTTGCGTAAGTGCTTTCGTGAATCTGGCCCCTGTATTCCGAGCCTTATGTTGACTACAGACAGGAGCCAGGCACTCAGAGAGTGGGTGGGTTTACGCTGGTGTTGCACTCTGGAGTAAGAGTGCACATCCCCAGCGATAAACTCCGATGTTATCTCTTGAACCTTATCGCTGCGCACTTTACGGCGGGATATATAAAGTTTCTTGGGTCAGTTTTAGAAGGCCAGAGTCGCCGGTACTGTCTCGTAGTGTGTTTGGCTTGGTTTATCCCTACTGTTAGTTTGTTTGTTGTGTGGTGGTTAGTATAGTTGTGCCACCCCCCCCCCCCCCGTGTCTCCCCCCCCTCTCTCTGTCTCTCCAACACACACATACACACACACACACACACACACACAGAAGATTCAGAGGTATGCCACCAGGCTGGTCCCGGAACTGAGAGGAATGAGTTACGAGGAACGGCTAAGGGAGCTGAACCTCACAACCCTGGAAAAGAGAAGAGTAAGGGGGAGACATGATAACCACCTACAAAATTCTCAGGGGAATTGACAGGGTGGACAAAGACAAACTCTTTAGCGCGGGTGGAACACGAACAAGGAGACACAGGTGGAAGCTTAGTACCCACATGAGCCACAGAGACGTCAGAAAGAATTTTTTCAGTGTCAGAGTAGTTAATAAATGGAATGCACTAGGAAGTGATGTGGTGGAGGCTGACTCCATACACAGTTTCAAATGTACATATGATAGAGCCCAGTAGGCTCAGGAATCTGTACATTAATTGATTGACAGTTGAGAGGCGGGACCAAAGAGCCAAAGCTCAACCCCCGCAAGCACAATTAGGTGAATACACACACAAATAATGATCCATGGTTTAATAGACAGTTCCAAGAAGCAAAAACGAAAAGCATGAAGGAGTAGACCTTGGTATTTACAAATACCGAAAACAAAAAAACGAGGAAAACTGAAATAGACGCAATAGCGATGAATACACAAATATACTTAGAATGTCGGAAACAAATTATGAAAATGATATTGCGCCTAAAGCTAAGACACGACCAGAATTCCTACCTAATCATACATGAAGGAAAATGACTGTGAGTGACCAAATGACCAGGTTACGAAAGAGATGATAAAAAAATTAGCAAGGAACTTAATGCCAGCTTCCAAGGAATGTTCACAGCTGAACCTGAACAGCTTCTGGTGCTAGAAGGGGAGAGACTTACCATGATAGACTGAGGGTTACTCTAGATGAGAGACTCTCAAGTATTAAGGTAACGGCAGAGGAAGAGGGGAAACAACTAGCATCACTAGTCGAAACTAAAGCTATTGACCACACACTGTATCACCGTGAATGTTAAAAGAAGCAGCACAGGCCCTTAGCATACCTCTAGCATTTACCTTTAATGAGTCACTTGCAAACGGAGACTTGCCTAGCTGATGGAAGACAGCAAATGTGGTACCAATTTACAAGGTGATAGAAAAGAGGCAATTAACTACAGTCTAGTGTCCCTGGCTAGGATCCTCCGCAAAGTACTTCAAAGAGTAATGAGAACAAGACTAGTTACACACCTGTAGATAATTAGGCATGTAAACAAACATCAACGTGGCTTCTCTTGAGGTTATCTTGAGATGATTTCGGGGCTTTAGTGTCCCCGCGGCCCGGTCCTCGACCAGGCCTCCACCCCCAGGAAGCAGCCCGTGACAGCTGACTAACACCCAGGTACCTATTTTACTGCTAGGTAACAGGGGCATAGGGTGAAAGAAACTCTACCCATTGTTTCTTGCCGGCGCCCGGGATCGAACCCGGAACCAGAAGATCACAAGTCCAGTGTACTATCCGCTTGGCCGACCGGCTCCCTTCGGTAGGACAGAGAAAGTTGGGCAGATTGAATATTTCTGGACTGCCAAAAATCTTATGACAGTGCCTCACAAGAGATGACTAGACAAACTAGAAAGGCAGGTGGGAGTTTGCGGAAAAGCACTAACATGGATAAAGAATTACCTAACAGACTGGAGCCAGCGACTAACAGTGAGGGGGCGAGAAGTGGGACCGGTGTAGGGTAACAAGCGACCTCAAGGTTCGGCGCTGGGAGCCAAATAAATTTAAATTTACGTAAACGACCTATCAACAGGAGTCGAGTTATGAGAAGTGTTAGGACACATGAGGAGTGTACAAATTCTACCAGACGACTGCCTGGATTGTACCTGTATGAAGTTCTGAGAGTTCTTTTACTTCCCAAGCACAACTAGGTGACTACACCCCCCCCCCACCCTCCACACACACATGCACCTACCTTAAGGTTACCTTGAGTTGTTTCCGGGGCATAGCGTCCCCGCGGCCCGGTCGTCGACCACACACATACACACACACACACACCCACACACACACACACACACACACACACACACACACACACACACACACACACACACACACACACACACACACACACTCACTCTTCCCTCCCTACAACATTTGTTCCATTATGCAGGGAACAAATCTCTTCTCCCATGAGAGCCCTTCTCTGGTCCCCCCCCACCCCCCTCTAGTGTACAAGCAGATTACACAACTCTCACACCCTAGAGGGTTCCGCTCATACACAAATGGAGATTACACCAGGGGACGTGGGGGGGGGTGGGAGGCGCTACCTTACATACACAACACTAAACATTTATAACATTTGTGTGTATATCACGCGACGTAAAACATTATACCAAAAACAGAACGCCTCTGTATACAAAAACATTTGTGTATATAGCAAGCGCTATTAAACATACACATACCATCGTCTTTGAAGGTAATGTTGAATAAGTTACGGATGGTCAAACATAAGAAATACAATATCTGTATACGAACATATATCAAATTCATATATACATATGTGAATTTTATACGGCACTCAAAAGATAATGAAGCTGGTTTCAAATGTATTCATACACACCCCCTTGATGTATAGTATACATCTACAACATGGTTTGGTCAATAATATTTCATTCAGTGTATGCATTAGACAAAATAATAAATGAAAAACTATCAGTATTTAAAAAAAATTCTGTTCAAAATAATTGTGTATTTATTTGTTAATGTCCGTCGTTCAAAATCAAAGCAGCTACAAGTATCCACTTAACGAAACCTGTACATCTCTCCTCAATCATGGCGGCTTGGCTTGCATGTGTTAGAGTGTCTTGAGCTCCGATAATAACTAACAATAATAACCTCCTAGGTTGTCACGGGTCCAGGCTCGAAGGTATGTTCAATAAACACCCAGTCGTTATGTCCCAGGCAAGATGTACAGGTTCCGTTAAGCGGACACACACATGCTTGGTGATTCCAGGAACTGGTCGGTTTTTAACCCAACCCGCCCAGGTAAGGACTCTCACAATACATAAAAAATGTAAGTTTAAACTTAAAAGTAACTGCGTTGACCCATATTAATGTAAAAAAATAAAATTTAAACCAGGCCCGGAGAATGGGTTTAAAAAAGCGAAAGGGGGAGAGGTGGGAGGGGGGGAGGAGGAAGGGAAGAGGTGAGAGGTGAGGGGAGAGGAGACGTGGAGGGGAAGGAGGAAGGGGAGAGGTGAGGGGAAGTGGATGAGTGGGTAGCTACCGTGCCAATCCAGCTCAGTGTAAGTTGGAGTCCATCCAGTCTTCTCTTCCAGTAATAATATTACCAACAGAGAAGGTGACGTGTCCCACAGCAACCCAGGCCCACCTCCAGAGGTGACAGGTGGGACTACCTTCACAACCAGGTCACAATCCACACCTCAGGAACCCTTGGGGGTTCAGTGTAAGCCTCAAGAGCCATTTGGTGGTTCAGTGTAAGCCTCTGGAACCCTTTGGTGGTTCAGTGTAAGCCTCAAGAGCCATTTGGTGGTTCAGTGTAAGCCTCAAGAGCCATTTGGTGGTTCAGTGTAAGCCTCAAGAGCCATTTGGTGGTTCAGTGTAAGCCTCAAGAGCCATTTGGTGGTTCAGTGTAAGCCTCAAGAGCCATTTGGTGGTTCAGTGTAAGCCTCAAGAGCCATTTGGTGGTTCAGTGTAAGCCTCTGGAGCCATTTGGTGGTTCAGTGTAAGCCTCAAGAGCCATTTGGTGGTTCAGTGTAAGCCTCTGGAGCCATTTGGTGGTTCAGTGTAAGCCTCTGGAACCCTTTGGTGGTTCAGTGTAAGCCTCCGGAACTGTTTGGTGGTTCAGTGTAAGTCCCTGAAACCCTTTGGTGGTTCAGTGTAAGCCTCTGGAACCCTTTGATGGTTCAGTGTAAACCTCTGGAACCCTTTGGTGGTTCAGTGTAAGTCTCTGGAACCCTTTGGTGGTTCAGTGTAAGTCTCTGGAACCATTTGGTGGTTCAGTGTAAACCTGTGGAACCCTTTGGTGGTTCAGTGTAAGCATCTGGAACCCTTTGGTGGTTCAGTGTAAGCCTCTAGACCCCTTTGGTGGTTCAGTGTAAACCTGTGGAACCCTTTGGTGGTTCAGTGTAAGCCTCTAGACCCCTTTGGTGGTTCAGTGTAAACCTGTGGAACCCTTTGGTGGTTCAGTGTAAGTCACGGAAACCCTTCACGATTGAGTTGAATCCCAGGTTGCATTTTTTTTTACCATGTCGTGGTGGAGTGGTCTTAGGCGTCAGCTTGTGAGTACTCAGAGCACAGGTTCGAATCCTCTTACTTTTCTCAGTAGGAGCTCAGATACATCCAAGTTATTGTGATTTCTTTGAGCATTTCCTCTTATATTCTAAATTATCTCAAATTCTTAATATTCTCTAATATTCTTTAATATTCTTAAAATTTTCTCTGGCAGTCTTAATATTTTTTCGAGTATTCTTAATATTCTCTAGAATTCTAAACACTCTCATATTCTAAATATTCTTTCGAATATTCTAAATATTCTTTCGAATATTCTAAATATTCTTTCGAATATTCTAAATATTCTTTCGAATATTCTAAATATTCTTTCCAATATTCTAAATATTCTTACGAATATTCTAAATATTGTCTCTAATATTCTAATTATGCTCTCTAATATTCCCAACATAACCCCTTAGATTCTTAATATTCATAATATAATCCTTCAGATTCTTAACATTGACTCTACAACTCTTGATATTCTCAGTAATTGTCTCTCCTGGCCACATGCTAGACTTGGACTTTAATAAAACAATAACACTAATATCAACGTTATATTTCCATGGGCTTGCAAATGATTTTCCAATATTTATGAAAATAACTTTTACCACTGTACACCGCCAGGCTGGGCGGTGAGGAGGGGGAGAGAGAGGGGGAGGTAGAGAGAAAGAGGGGGAGGCAGAGAGAGAGGAGGAGGCACAGAGGGGAAGGCAGAGAGAGAGGGAGAGGCAGAGAGGGGGAGGCAGAGAGAGGGGGAGGCAGAGAGAGAGGGGGAGGCTGAGAGAGAGGGGGAGGCTGAGAGAGGGGGGGAGGCTGAGAGAGAGGGGGAGGCAGAGAGAGAGGGGGAGGCAGAGAGAGAGGGGGAGGCAGAGAGAGAGGGGGAGGCAGAGAGAGAGGGAGAGGCAGAGAGAGAGGGAGAGGCAGAGAGAGGGGGGGAGGCAGAGAGAGAGGGAGAGGCAGAGAGAGAGGGGAAGGCAGAGAGAGAGGGGGAGGCAGAGAGAGAGGGGGAGGCAGAGAGAGAGGGGGAGGCTGAGAGAGGGGGGGAGACTGAGAGAGAGGGGGAGGCAGAGAGAGAGGGGGAGGCAGAGAGAGAGGGGGAGGCTGAGAGAGAGGGGGAGGCTGAGAGAGGGGGGGGGGAGGCTGAGAGACAGGGGGAGGCAGAGAGAGAGGGAGAGGCAGAGAGAGGGGGAGGCAGAGAGGGAGGGGGAGGAAGAGAGAGGGGTAGTGAGTGGTGCCAGGCCATGGTACAATTTGACAATTATAAAAACATAAGAATAAAGGTAACTGCAGAAGGCCTATTGGTCCATCCATGGCAGCTCCTATTTATAACCACCCAATCCCACTCATATACATGTCCAACCCACGTTTGAAACAATCAAGGGACCCCACCTCCACCAAGCTACGCGGTAATTGGTTTCACAAATCAACAATCCTGTTACCAAACCAGTATTTACCGAGGTGTTTCCTAAATCTAAACTTATCCAATTTATACCCATTGTTTCGTGTTCTGTCTTGTGTTGATACTTTTAATACCCTATTAATATCCTCTGTTATGTCCATTCATTCATCCACTTGTAAACCTCTGTCATGTCACCCCCAACTCTTCGCCTTTCCAGTGAATGCAATTTAAGGTTTGTTAATCTTTCTTCAAATGAAAGATTTCTAATTTGGGGAATTAATCTTGTTATCCTACGCTGGACACGTTCAAGTGAATTTATATCCATTTGGCAAATGATTTATATCCATTTGTACGGCGACCAAAACTGAACTGCATAATCTAAATGGGGCCTAACCAGAGCAATATATAGCTGAAGAACCACACCAGGTGTCTTGTTACTAACGCTTCGATTAAGTGTCCTATTTGCCTTATTACGAACATTTATGCATTGATCTTTTGGTTTTAAATTCTTTCTAATCTTATCACCCAGATCCCTTTCGCAATCCAATTTCGCAATCTCAACACCATCTAGCTTGTATCTTGTAACTCTATCATCATTATCTTGCCTCAAAACTTTACATTTATCAGCATTAAACTGCATCTGCCAATCTTTTGACCATTTCAAAACTCTATTTAGATCAACTTGAAGTGATAGTGAGTCTTCTTCCGTGTTAATTTTCCTACCGATTTTTGAACCATCGGCAAATTTGCAAATGTTGCTACGCAAACCTGAATCTAAATCATTTATATATATATATATATATATATATATATATATATATATATATATATATATATATATATATATATATATATATTATAAACAACAGAGGCCCCAGGACAGAGCCTTAAGGCACTCCACTTACAACATTATCCCTCTCTGACTTAACCCCAAAAAAGAACAACACAACACCAGGTGTCTTGTTACTAACGCTTCGATTAATATATCCCAGTGTCCTATTAGCCTTATTACGAACATTTATGCATTGATTTTTTAGTTTTATATTCTTAATAATCATAACTTCCAGATCCCTTTCGCAATCCGACGTCGCAATCTCAACACCATCTAGCTAGTATCTTGTAACTCTATCATCCTTATCTAGCATCAAAACCTTACGTTTATCAGCATTAAACTGCATCTGTCAATCTTTTGATTATTTCAAAACCCTATTTAGATCGTCTTAGGTGTATTGTTATTGTGAGGCTTCCTTGGATAAAAAACACTTGGGCTGGACGGTAGAGCGACGGTCTCGCATCATGCAGGTCGGCGTTCAATACCCGACCGTCCAAATGGTTAGGCACCATTCCTTTCCCCCCGTCCCATTCCAAATCCTTATCCTGAACCCCCTTCCAAGTGTTATAAAGTCTTATGGCTTGGGGCTTTTCCCTGATAATTCCTTCCTTCCTTCTCCTTCATTTTGCCAATTTTTATCCCCCACCAACACATACCTTCATTGCCTCCTTTCTCCATATCAGTTCCCATACCACTATCTATTAACAGTTTAAACCCAAACAAAACCCTCCAACCACAGGTTCCAACGAGTTGGCACCAGCAACAACCCTGGTCCTGGATAGATGCACACCATCCCGAGCATACAAGTCATGCCTTCCATAAAAGTGTTCCCAGTTATCAATGATATTGCATTTGATTTGCAATATTTGTCTAGTTGGCAATTGACACCAAATGCCCTCGACGACCATTCACTGCCAACTCCCTTTCTTGGAAGAATGCCACATATGACCGGGATTCCTCCCTTGCTCCTAACTAATTCTATGGCAGTCTTAAGCCTTTGTATCAGTGCCTCACTCCTATCTCGTCCTACATCATTTCCACCTGCACCCATACAAATAATGGGTTTGTTCCCATTTCCAGCCGTATTATCATTCCACGTTGCTTACTATATCACCAATCTCTGCTCCCGGATAGCAAACCCTTAACCTGTTCCCCCTATCTCTGGCACAACACGCTCTATCCAAATACCTCACCTGGGAATCTCCCACAACCAAAAATCGCTTAGCTACTTCCTTTAGTTTGTGAGCAGATTGAGGGACCGACGCTCCCTTTACTGCCTTGCCTCTCGTGCGAACTGCAGGCTCCCAACAGCACTCGTCTCCCAGCACGGCGAATGGGTTGAAAGTCTTTATGACATCTGAAAGGCGGCTTTGCCAGTGTCTTCTTAAGACCCATGTCCTTTGCGACA
The DNA here is from genome assembly GCF_040958095.1 of Procambarus clarkii. Taxonomy (NCBI): domain Eukaryota; kingdom Metazoa; phylum Arthropoda; class Malacostraca; order Decapoda; family Cambaridae; genus Procambarus; species Procambarus clarkii. The sequence goes on along the minus strand of NC_091190.1, from coordinate 24,359,622 downwards.
TTCCAAGGCGAAGACTTTCTATTACTGCTCTTCTCCTCTGTTTCCTCTTGACGTTGTTTCAGCTTATTATTATTATTAACATCTTTATTGACAAAATTAATTACAATTTTGCCTAATCTGAGGATTTTGATAGTCTTATTAAATTGAGGATAATGCTAGTATTCACTGTCACGCAGGACAGAGGGTCATACATAAGACAATAGGTCTAAACTGTAGGCTGAAGCACATATATATCATGGTTACAATCAATGTTTTAATGTGTGGATAT
>NC_091190.1:24326854-24354354 GCF_040958095.1 Procambarus clarkii | reverse complement strand
GGTCCGGTTGCCACAAGTCCGGTTGCCATAAGTCCAGTTGCCACAAGTCCGGTTGCCACAGGTCCGGTTGCCACAGGTCCAGTTGCCACAAGTCCAGTTGTCACAAGTCCAGTTGCCACAGATCCAGTTGCCCCAAGTCCAGTTGCCACAGGTCCAGTTGCCACAGGTCCAGTTGCCCCAAGTCCAGTTGCCACAGGTCCAGTTGTCACAGGTCCGGTTGCCACAGGTCCGGTTGCCACAGGTCCGGTTGCCACAGGTCCAGTTGTCACAGGCCCAGGTGCCACAGGTCCGGTTGCCACAAGTCCGGTTGCCACAGGTCCGGTTGCAACAGGTCCAGTTGCCCCAAGTCCAGTTGCCACAGGTCCAGTTGCCACAGGTCCAGTTGCCACAGGTCCAGTTGCCACAGGTCCAGTTGCCCCAAGTCCAGTTGCCACAGGTCCAGTTGTCACAGGTCCAGTTGCCACAGGTCCGGTTGCCACAGGTCCAGTTGCCCCAAGTCCAGTTGCCAAAGGTCCAGTTGTCACAGGTCCGGTTGCCACAGGTCCGGTTGCCATAAGTCCGGTTGTCACAGGCCCAGTTGCCACATGTCCGGTTGCCACAGGTTCAGTTGCCACAAGTCCGGTTGCCACAGGTCCGGTTGCCACAGGTCCGGTTGCCACCAGAGATCTGTGCCAAAGCAGCCTGTAAATCAATATGTGTGTGTGGGATGATTGTGAGAGGGGGCGAGTGGCCAGTCTTCCAACGTGTCCGTACACTTCAAGTGGCCCAAATGTTCACGCCATGAACCACAGCGTTAACATCCTGGAGTGTATGTGGAATAATAAGCAGCGAAATATTGACGCTACCTCAGTACGCTTCAGGTTAGACAACAGCTGTGTATATACGGTGCTTCTGACTGCCACTTGAGAACTCTTGGTGCACTTATTAACACGGCAGACGGCAAGAGATTATTGAGAATATGCGTTATTGATACGACTAACAACACACACACGCACACGCGCACAGACGCACGCACTCACACACACACACGCATGCACGCGTGCAAACACACACACACACACACACACACACACACACACACACACACACACACACACACACACACACACACACACACACACACGTTATATGACAAAGAGTGCTGAGAAGACGGGATACCACGAGCGTAGCTCTCATCCTGTAACTACACTTAGGTAATTACTTAGGTAATTACACACACACACACACAAGACGGTAATGGCAGGTACTAGTTTGGTCACCCTATTTCACTCAACTACTTTTACCTCTATTAATGTCACTAAACACTGAAATCTAGACCCCCCCATGTATACAATCGAACATACTGAAACGTTGATTTTTCGGTTCAAGATAAAATGTCTTTTGCATGACAGCACAAAATAACGTGTGTGGGACATCCCAAAATAACAGACATGACTCGGTTATCACCAAACGTTCACAACAGGTGTGACAGAGGCAACCTAATTGTGTAGAGAACATCCCAAGGTTAACTGGTTAACTGCAGAAAAGGCCTAAGGCCCAAACGAGGCCGCTCCTGTTTGGTACCCACCCAAACGTATTTGTATAATACGTCTAACCTTTGCTTGGAAGACTCCAACTATCCCGCGTCAATAATGTTACCCGATAATCTGTTACCTGGGGCATACCTGGAGAGGATTTCGAGAGTTCTTCTCCTCGCCGAGCTCGGCCAGGGGGGGGGGGGAGGGGAGGGGGGGTTAGGCTTATTTGCTAAATCAACACCACCATTCTTACCGTGTTCGTCTAGGAAAGCATTAACCCGTTCTCCCGATTTACCGCTCCGTGAAATATTGAACTGGTTTGCCTGAAGCCGATGGATGAATTACCGCCGGAGATTGTTCTACAATCATGTTCATGTTCATGTTCATGAATTACATGTTCTTGAGATTGGTACCACCAGACCAGAGTTGTTTGTGCTCGCTCCTTGCTTGCTCGCTATTCCCCCCCCCCCCTCACCGTCTGTCTGTCTGTCTCGCTCTCCTTAAAATAACGTGATACGAACTAATAATTCGATCACATGGAAGTATATAAAAAGAAAGTAAAAGAGAGAGAGAGAGAGAGAGAGAGAGAGAGAGAGAGAGAGAGAGAGAGAGAGAGAGAGAGAGAGAGAGAGAGAGAGAGAGAGAGAGAGAGAGAGAGAGAGACAGAAGGGGGGGGGAGTTTGGGGGGGGCGTGTTGTGTAGGCTGGTCACGGAGGGGGCGTTACGCCCTCGTCAATAACAATGTTAGCTGGGGGTGTTAGTGCCCAACTGGCTAGTGCCCACCCACTGCTCGAGGGAAGGGGGAGGGAACGGTAGAAATGAAGAGGATGGATTAAGAGAACGTTCAAATCCAGAGGCCCGACAGCAGTGCTAGCTTAGGCAGTGATGTGGTGGAGGCAGGCACCATACACAGTTTCAAATGTAGATATGATAGAGTCTAATAGGCTCAGGAATCTGTACACCTGTTGATTGACAGTTGAGAGGCGGGACCAAAGAGCCAAAGCTCAAGCCCCGCAAGCACAACTAAGTGAGTACTATTTAAATCCACCGGTGCTATTCCGTCTTGAGTACTGCTCGGTATTCACTTTCCCTTTCAGAGCAGGAGAGACTGCAGAATTAGAAGGAATACAGAGAACATATACGGCACGCATAGACATGATAATACATCTGAATCATTGGAACCGTCTTAAAGCTTTCAAACTGTATTCTCTGGAAAAGAGAGAAGAGATGTATCAAATAATATTTACATGGAAGATACTGGAAGGCCAGGTCCCAAATTTGCACAGTAGAATAACAACATACTGGAGCGAAAGGTACGGAAGGAAATGCAGAATAGAACCAGTGAGTAGTAGAGGTGCCATAGGCACAATCAGAGAACACTTCTTGAGATTCTTGAGGTTATCTTGAGATGATTGAAACTGATCAGAGGCTGTTCAACACCCTTCCATTAGCAAGCATTATCAATATTGCCGGAAAAAAGGTGGATGTATTCAAGAGGCACCTGGATAAGTTCTTGCAAGAAGTGCCGGACCAACCGGCACACTGTGCAACATAACCCCAGCAGGCACAGTACAACATAACCCCAGTAGGCACAGTGTAACATGACCCCAGTAGGCATAGTGTAACATGACCCCAGTAGGCACAGTGTAACATAACCCCAGTAGGCACAGTGTAACATGACCCCAGTAGGCATAGTGTAACATGACCCCAGTAGGCATAGTGTAACATGACCCCAGTAGGCACAGTGTAACATGACCCCAGTAGGCACAGTGTAACATGACCCCAGTAGGCACAGTGTAACATGACCCCAGTAGGCATAGTGTAACATGACCCCAGTAGGCACAGTGTAACATAACCCCAGTAGGCACAGTGTAACATGACCCCAGTAGGCATAGTGTAACATGACCCCAGTAGGCACAGTGTAACATGACCCCAGTAGGCATAGTGTAACATGACCCCAGTAGGCACACTGTGCAACATAACCCCAGTAGGCACAGTGTAACATGACCCCAGTAGGCACAGTGTAACATAACCCCAGTAGGCATAGTGTAACATGACCCCAGTAGGCACAGTGTAACATGACCCCAGTAGGCACAGTGTAACATGACCCCAGTAGGCACAGTGTAACATGACCCCAGTAGGCACAGTGTAACATAACCCCAGTAGGCACACTGTGCAACATAACCCCAGTAGGCACAGTACAACATAACCCCAGTAGGCACAGTGTAACATGAACCCAGTAGGCACAGTGTAACATAACCCCAGTAGGCACACTGTGCAACATAACCCCAGTAGGCATAGTGTAACATGACCCCAGTAGGCACAGTGTAACATGACCCCAGTAGGCACAGTGTAACATGACCCCAGTAGGCACAGTGTAACATGACCCCAATAGGCACAGTGTAACATGACCCCAGTAGGCACAGTGTAACATAACCCCAGTAGGCACAGTGTAACATAACCCCAGTAGGCACACTGTGCAACATAACCCCAGTAGGCATAGTGTAACATGACCCCAGTAGGCACAGTGTAACATGACCCCAGTAGGCACAGTGTAACATGACCCCAGTAGGCACAGTACAACATAACCCCAGTAGGCACAGTGTAACATGACCCCAGTAGGCACAGTGTAACATAACCCCAGTAGGCACAGTGCAACATGCCCCCAGTAGGCACAGTACAACATAACCCCAGTAGGCATAGTGTAACATGACCCCAGTAGGCACAGTGTAACATGACCCCAGTAGGCACACTGTGCAACATAACCCCAGTAGGCACAGTACAACATAACCCCAGTAGGCACAGTGTAACATGACCCCAGTAGGCACAGTGTAACATGACCCCAGTAGGCACAGTACAACATAACCCCAGCAGGCACAGTACAACATAACCCCAGTAGGCACAGTACAACATAACCCCAGTAGGCACAGTGCCACATAACCCCAGTAGGCACAGTGCCACATAACCCCAGCAGGCACAGTGCCACATAACCCCAGTAGGCACAGTGCCACATAACCCCAGCAGGCACAGTGCAACATAACCCCAGTAGGCACAGTGTAACATGACCCCAGTAGGCACAGTGCAACATAACCCCAGTAGGCACAGTACAACATAACCCCAGCAGGCACAGTACAACATAACCCCAGTAGGCACACTGTGCAACATGACCCCAGTAGGCACAGTGTAACATGACCCCAGTAGGCATAGTGTAACATGACCCCAGTAGGCACAGTGTAACATGACCCCAGTAGGCACAGTGCAACATAACCCCAGTAGGCACAGTGTAACATGACCCCAGTAGGCACAGTGTAACATGACCCCAGTAGGCACAGTACAACATAACCCCAGTAGGCACAGTACAACATAACCCCAGTAGGCACAGTGTAACATGACCCCAGTAGGCACAGTGTAACATGACCCCAGTAGGCACAGTGTAACATGACCCCAGTAGGCACAGTGCAACATAACCCCAGTAGGCACAGTGTAACATGACCCCAGTAGGCACAGTACAACATAACCCCAGTAGGCACAGTGCAACATGACCCCAGCAGGCACAGTGCAACATGACCCCAGTAGGCACAGTGTCACATAACCCCAGCAGGCACAGTGCCACATAACCCCAGTAGGCACAGTGCAACATAACCCCAGTAGGCACAGTGCAACATAACCCCAGTAGGCACAGTGCAACATAACCCCAGTAGGCACAGTGCAACATAACCCCAGTAGGCACCGTGCAACATAACCCCAGTAGGCACAGTGCAACATACTGCAATAGCTTTTCACTGTCAGTGCAAGAGGGGTCAGAGAAGGCACTGACACCACGATCAAGTGCATGGTGGGGGAGAGGTGCCAGGGGCAGGATGGATGGGGGGAAGAGGAGGGATGGAAGAAGAGGGAATAATAGAGGAGCGGGGACGTAAGAGGAGGGGAAGGATGGAAAAGGAGGGATGGGGAAGGGACAGGAGGCATGGAAGGGAAAAGATACAGGAGGATTGGAAGATTGAAGAGGATGAGAGAGAAGGAAGTGGAGGATGTAAGAGGAGGGAGCAGGAAGAGAAGTGGGATGGAAGAAGATGACTTGAGATGACTTCGGGGCTTAACGTCCCCGCGGCCCGGTCCTCGAAAAGGTCTCCTTTTTGTTGCACATCCCCGGGAAGCAGCCCGTAGCAGCTGTCTAACTCCCAGGTACCTATTTACTGCTAGGTGAACAATTGCATCAGGGTGAAAGAAACTCTGCCCATTTATTTCTGCCTCCACCGGGGATCCAACTCGGAACCTCAGGATTACGAATCTGAAGCGCTGTCCACTCAGTTGTCAGGCCCCTATTTCCCAAGCCTCGTCCCCAACCCTCCCCCAAGCCTCGTCCCCAACCCTCCCCCAAGCCTCGACCCCAACCATCCCCCAAGCCTCGTCCCCAACCCTCCCCCAAGCCTCGTCCCCAACCCTCCCCCAAGCCTCCCCAAGCCTCGTCCCCAACCCTCCCCAAGCCTCGTCCCCAACCCTCGTCCCCAACCCTCCCCAAGCCTCGTCCCCAACCATCCCCCAAGCCTCGTCCCCAACCTTCCCCTAAGCCTCGTCCCCAACCTCCCCCCAAGCCTCGTCCCCAACCTCCCCCAAGCCTCGTCCCCAACCTTCCCCAAGCCTCGTCCCCAACCTCCCCAAGCCTCGTCCCCAACCTCCCCCAAGCCTCGTCCCCAACCCTCCCCAAGCCTCGTCCCCAACCTTCCCCCAAGCCTCGTCCCCAACCTCCCCCAAGCCTCATCCCCAACCTCCCCCAAGCCTCGTCCCCAACCTCCCCCAAGCCTCGTCCCCAACCTCCCCCAAGCCTCGTCCCCAACCCTCCCCAAGCCTCGTCCCCAACCTTCCCCCAAGCCTCGTCCCCAACCTCCCCCCAAGCCTCGTCCCCAACCTCCCCCAAGCCTCGTCCCCAACCTCCCCCAAGCCTCGTCCCCAACCTCCCCCAAGCCTCGTCCCCAACCTCCCCCCAAGCCTCGTCCCCAACCTCCCCCAAGCCTCGTCCCCAACCTCCCCCAAGCCTCGTCCCCAACCTCCCCCAAGCCTCGTCCCCAACCCTCCCCAAGCCTCGTCCCCAACCTTCCCCCAAGCCTCGTCCCCAACCTCCCCCAAGCCTCGTCCCCAACCTCCCCCAAGCCTCGTCCCCAACCCTCCCCAAGCCTCGTCCCCAACCTTCCCCCAAGCCTCGTCCCCAACCTCCCCCCAAGCCTCGTCCCCAACCTTCCCCCAAGCCTCGTCCCCAACCTCCCCCAAGCCTCGTCCCCAACCTCCCCCAAGCCTCGTCCCCAACCTCCCCCAAGCCTCGTCCCCAACCTCCCCCAAGCCTCGTCCCCAACCTCCCCCCAAGCCTCGTCCCCAACCTTCCCCTAAGCCTCGACCCCAACCCTCCCCCAAGCCTCGTCCCCAACCTCCCCCAAGCCTCGTCCCCAACCTTCCCCCAAGCCTCGTCCCCAACCTTCCCCCAAGCCTCGTCCCCAACCCTCCCCCAAGCCTCGTCCCCAACCTCCCCCAAGCCTCGTCCCCAACCTTCCCCCAAGCCTCGTCCCCAACCTTCCCCCAAGCCTCGTCCCCAACCCTCCCCCAAGCCTCGTCCCCAACCTTCCCCCAAGCCTCGTCCCCAACCCTCCCCCAAGCCTCGTCCCCAACTTCCCCCAAGCCTCGTCCCCAACCTTCCCCCAAGCCTCGTCCCCAACCTTCCCCTAAGCCTCGTCCCCAAACTTCCCCCCAAGCCTCGTCCCCAACCCTCCCCCAAGCCTCGTCCCCAACCTTCCCCCCAAGCCTCGTCCCCAACCTTCCCCTAAGCCTCGTCCCCAAACTTCCCCCCAAGCCTCGTCCCCAACCTTCCCCCCAAGCCTCGTCCCCAACCTTCCCCCAAGCCTCGTCCCCAACCTTCCCCCAAGCCTCGTCCCCAACCTTTCCCTAAGCCTCGTCCCCAACCTCCCCCAAGCCTCGTCCCCAACCTTTCCCTAAGCCTCGTCCCCAACCCTCCCCCAAGCCTCGTCCCCAACCTCCCCCAAGCCTCGTCCCCAACCCTCCCCCAAGCCTCGTCCCCAACCAGCCCCCAAGCCTCGTCCCCAACCTTCCCCCAAGCCACGTCCCCAACCTTCCCCCCAAGCCTCGTCCCCAACCTCCCCCCCAAGCCACGTCCCCAACCTTCCCCCCAAGCCTCGTCCCCAACCTCCCCCCCAAGCCACGTCCCCAACCTTCCCCCAAGCCTCGACCCCAACCTTCCCCCCAAGCCTCGTCCCCATCCTTGCCAGCCACTTCTACAGGCAATATGTCTGCGTTCTCCCGCCTTGCCAATTCCAGTGTGGGCTAGTCAGTGTGTGGCGTCCATCCCGTGGGCCCCAAAGGACTCCACCACTGACCTGAGGCGTGTGCAGCCTGTGCCACTCTAGTCACCGCTCCGTAAAAACCTGGGGCCAGATTCACGAAAGCACTTACGCAACCACTTACGAACGTGAACATCTTTCCTCAATCTTTGACGGCTTTGGTTACATTTATTAAACAGTTTACAAGCATGAAAACTTCCCATTCAACTGTTGTTATTGTTATAAACAGCCTCCTGGTGCTTCGGAGCTCATTAACTGTTTAATAATTGGAAACAAAGCCGCCAAAGCTTATGAAAAGATGTACAGGTTCGTAAGTGTTTGCGTAAGTGCTTTCGTGAATCTGGCCCCAGAACCCAAGCAACCCACCTAACCTATCGAGGCCGAGGCATGGAAAACGTCAATATTACGGTGCTTTAATTGGTATTAATACGGCGCATTATTTTACGAATAGCAAAAGCGTACCATTGACTCCTAGCTTTATAGCTGCGGATTCAACCTTAATGGGCTCTGGGCTAAAGCTTTTTCGTAAAGCTTGAGCCTTAGGGACCACTAGGGAGCTCTGGGTGGTTGGTGCCTTATGATACCACTGTCTAACAGCCTGTTAGACCAGACCACCAACAGGAGGATTATAGGCAGAGACCGGGCCGCGAAGACAACGATCCCCGGATCAACCTCACGATATCCCTTCAACTGGCAGCCTCTCTGTCCTCCACACTGCTAGTTCTGGAGGCTGGGGAAGCACTGGGGATATGAGGACAAGGTGCTGGGATATGAGGTCAAAGAGCTGGGGTATGAGGTCAAGGAGCTGGGATATGAGGACAAGGAGCTGGAATATGAGGGCAAGGTGCTGGGATACGAAGTCAAGGAGCCGAGATACGAGGACAAGGTGCTGGGATACGAGGACAAGGTGCTAGGATACGAGGACAAGGTGCTGGGATACGAGGACAAGGTGCTAGGATACGAGGACAAGGTGCTGGGATACGAGGACAAGGAGCTGGGATAGGACGGAGGGGGAAGGAATGGCCACCAACCACCTGGAACGTCCGGAATAGCTACATCCGACGTTCTCAGAGCCAAGATTTATCAGGCATTTACCCAACCACTTGTACCAAACCTGTATACATCCTTCTCCCCCCATCACGGCGGCTTTGTTTACATTCACTAAACAGTTTACGAGCTCCGAAGACACTACGAGCTTATTTACAATAACAACACCCTTCAAATGCGAAAATTTCACAGCTCGGAAACTGCATAATATATATTGTAAACAAAGCCGCTATGATTCTGGAAAGATGTAGGGGTTTCGTAAGCCTGATGAATCCCGGCCCAAGTGTTTGATTATAGTGAAATGCAAATGGCCGACGATGCAGGCAGGGGAGGGGTCGGTGGAGGGGTGGGGGGTTGTGGGGGGAGTGGGGGAGGAGGGAAGGGGGGAAGGGGGGGGAGGGTGGTCATTCATCATACTCTTTTGCTGGATGTGAAAAATGGTGCCTTAGAGTGGCAGTATTTCCAAACTTTCATATTTGATGGCAGCACTTAATCTTGCCCTCTGTTCACACGTCAGTGGGTATGTGCCGGGAGTACCGGGGGGGTACTGCTGGGGGTACCCGGAGTACCAATAGTACTAGAGGGAGGGGGACCGGTACTCCTAATCCCCCCCCCCCACCCGGTATTTCTGGGGACAGGAAAATAGTCTATATACCAGAAGAAAGTATTTTCTACTTATATCTCACATCATGAAAATCTTAAAATTTTCTACAAATCAAGAAAAAGTAGAGCATTCGGCTGACCAATTCCTCTAACTCCTGATCAGCGCCGGGTGGAGGCCGAGGTGTTATTCCCAGTTGGCACACATCACACTATCTGGCTTGTGTCGCATCTCTTGTGCAGGCGATTGGTAACGTGACGAGTGCCATGGTGGGGGGCAGGGTGCCATGGTGGGGAGGGGGGGGCCAGGGTGCCATGGTGGGGGGGGGGCAGGGTGCCATGGTGGGGGGGGGGCAGGGTGCCATGGTGGGTGGGGGGGCAGGGTGCCATGGTGGGGGGGGGGCAGGGTGCCATGGTGGGTGGGGGGGGCCAGGGTGCCATGGTGGGGGGGAACCAGGGTACCATGGTGGGGGGAACCAGGGTGCCATGGTGGGGGGGAACCAGGGTGCCATGGTGGGGAGAGGGCCAGGGTGCCACACGTGCCCCCCCCGGGCACACACGTGCCCCCCAGGGCACACACGTGCCCCCCCCCCCAGGTCACACACGTGCCCCCCAGGTCACACACGTGCCCCCCAGGTCACACACGTGCCCCCCCCAGGTCACACACGTGCCCCCCCCAGGTCACACACGTGCCCCCCCCCAGGTCACACACGTGCCCCCCCCCCAGGTCACACACTTCCCCCCCCCAGGTCACACACGTGTACTCTCCCCCGCCATTCCACAAATGTTGACACACTTGTGAGAGCAATTAAGGCTTGAGTTATAAGAAGGAGTGACCTTACGCAGAGAGCCTCGGGATCGATACTCCCGCCGCCTCTCTTGCGGAGAAAGAAAACCTGCAGATGGAAATACAAGGTTCTCACCGGACTGTGGGGAACAGTATACTTGGAGTATACCTGGAGTGTACCCGCAGTGTACCTTGAGAATACCTGAAGTGTACCTTTAGTGTACCTTCAGAATACCTGAAGTGTACCTTTAGTGTACCTTGAGTATACCTGAAGTGTACCTTTAGTGTACCTTGAGTATACCTGAAGTTTACCTGTAGTGTACCTTTAGTATACCTGAACAGTAAATTTACTATATATATATATATATATATATATATATATATATATATATATATATATATATATATATATATATATATATATATATATATATATGTATATATATATATATATATATATATATACATATATATATATATATATATATATATATATATATATATATATATATATATATATATATATATATATATATATATATATATATATATGTCGTACCTAGTAGCCAGAACTCACTTCTCAGCCTACTATTCAAGGCCCGATTTGCCTAATAAGCCAAGTTTTCCTGAATTAATATATTTACTATAATTTTTTTCTTATGAAATGATAAAGCTACCCTTTTCACTATGTATGAGGTCAATTTTTTTTTATTGGAGTTAAAATTAACGTAGATATATGACTGAACCTAACCAACCCTACCTAACCTAACCTAACCTATATATATAGGTAAGGTTAGGTTAGGTAGCCAAAAAAAGCTTGGTTAGGTTAGGTTAGGTAGGTTAGGTAGACGAAAAAACATTAATTCATGAAAACTTGGCTTATTAGGCAAATCGGGCCTTGCATAGTAGGCTGAGAAGTGAGTTCTGGCTACTAGGTACGACATATATATATATATACATATATATATATATATATATATATATATATATATATATATATATATATATATATATATATATATATATATATATATATATATATATGTATATATATATATATGTCGTACCTAGTAGCCAGAACGCACTTCTCTGCCTACTATGCAAGGCCCGATTTGCCTAATAAGCCAAGTTTTCATGAATTAATGTTTTTTCGACTACCTAACCTACCTAACCTAACCTAACCTAACTTTTTCGGGTACCTAACCTAACCTAACATATAAAGATAGGTTAGGTTAGGTTAGGTAGGGTTGGTTAGGTTCGGTCATATATCTACGTTAATTTTACCTACAATAAAATAAAAATCATCTCATACATAATGAAATGGGTAGGTTTATCATTTCATAAGAAAAAAATTAGAGAAAATATAATAATTCAGGAAAACTTGGCTTATTAGGCAAATCGGGCCTTGCATAGTAGGCCGAGAAGTGCGTTCTGGCTACTAGGTACGACATATATATATATATATATATATATATATATATATATATATATATATATATATATATATATATATATATATATATATATATATATATATATATATATATATACCTAGAGTACATATACCTGTAGAATACCTGGAGTATGCCTGGAGTATACCTGGAGTATACCTAAAATGAGTACTGGAATATACCTGAAGGAGGTTCTGAGAGTTCTGCTCCCCCCCCCAACCCCGAGTCCAAACATGTCTTGTGATACCTTGATCTAGGAAGCTGTTGCTTGGAGCGGCCCGCATGCTGGGAACAACTGCCTGGTCCGGCACTTCTTGCAAGAGTTTGTAAACAACAGTTGTATGCACATACCTAGTTTATCTCCTTCGTTACTGTAAGAATAAGGATTGAGGAGCACTTCCTTGTGTTGGCTCCGGGGATCAATATCCCAGGGGCCCGGTCTCTTACTACCAGAGCTCCACTGGTGATGAAAGGTGTTGTGAATGTTAATTTTCTGCAGGTTACTCATAAGTAAAATGATGATATTTTAATGTCATGAGAAAAATCCACATTGCAAAGCCCCAGACTTCTCATGAGTGTTGCAACAAGTCTTGCAAGACGGCTGCAACATAGTGTCCTGAGTGTTGCAACAACCCGCCAAACACACACCGAAACTACGACGTTGGTACAACGTTCGAATAAGTTTTATCACCTCCTAACCAGTTATAACAACCAATATAGCCAGTTGTAAGAACGTCCTAATACGTCATAAACACGTTAAGCCAAAATGTAACAATTTTATTACAAGTTGTAACAAACGGAAAATAGAGACAGTTACGGTCTGTGTTTCCAAGGAAGCCTTGCAACGCGGCTGCAACAGTCCTGAGTGTTGCAACATGCCTTGCAACACGGCTGCACCATAGTGTCCTGAGTGTTGCAACGCGGCTGCAACATAGTGTCCTGAATGTTGCAACACAGCTGCACCATAGTGTCCTGAGTGTTGCAACACGGCTGCACCATAGTGTCCTGAGTGTTGCAACACTGCTGCACCATAGTGTCCTGAGTGTTGCAACACGGCTGCACCATAGTGTCCTGAGTGTTGCAACACTGCTGCACCATAGTGTCCTGAGTGTTGCAACACGGCTGCACCATAGTGTCCTGAGTGTTGCAACACGGCTGCAACATAGTGTCCTGAGTGTTGCAACACGGCTGCACCATAGTGTCCTGAGTGTTGCAACGCGGCTGCAACATAGTGTCCTGAATGTTGCAACACAGCTGCACCATAGTGTCCTGAGTGTTGCAACACGGCTGCACCATAGTGTCCTGAGTGTTGCAACACTGCTGCACCATAGTGTCCTGAGTGTTGCAACACGGCTGCACCATAGTGTCCTGAGTGTTGCAACACTGCTGCACCATAGTGTCCTGAGTGTTGCAACACGGCTGCACCATAGTGTCCTGAGTGTTGCAACACGGCTGCACCATAGTGTCCTGAGTGTTGCAACACGGCTGCACCATAGTGTCCTGAGTGTTGCAACACGGCTGCACCATAGTGTCCTGAGTGTTGCAACACTGCTGCACCATAGTGTCCTGAGTGTTGCAACACGGCTGCACCATAGTGTCCTGAGTGTTGCAACACTGCTGCACCATAGTGTCCTGAGTGTTGCAACACGGCTGCACCATAGTGTCCTGAGTGTTGCAACACGGCTGCACCATAGTGTCCTGAGTGTTGCAACACGGCTGCACCATAGTGTCCTGAGTGTTGCAACACGGCTGCACCATAGTGTCCTGAGTGTTGCAACACGGCTGCACCATAGTGTCCTGAGTGTTGCAACACGGCTGCACCATAGTGTCCTGAGTGTTGCAACACGGCTGCACCATAGTGTCCTGAGTGTTGCAACACTGCTGCACCATAGTGTCCTGAGTGTTGCAACACGGCTGCACCATAGTGTCCTGAGTGTTGCAACACGGCTGCACCATAGTGTCCTGAGTGTTGCAACACGGCTGCACCATAGTGTCCTGAGTGTTGCAACACGGCTGCACCATAGTGTCCTGAGTGTTGCAACACTGCTGCAACATAGTGTACTGAATGTTGCAACACTGCTGCACCATAGTGTCCTGAGTGTTGCAACACGGCTGCAACATAGTGTCCTGAGTGTTGCAACACTGCTGCACCATAGTGTCCTGAGTGTTGCAACACGGCTGCAACATAGTGTCCTGAGTGTTGCAACACGGCTGCAACATAGTGTCCTGAGTGTTGCAACACGGCTGCAACATAGTGTCCTGAGTGTTGCAACACGGCTGCAACATAGTGTCCTGAGTGTTGCAACACTGCTGCACCATAGTGTCCTGAGTGTTGCAACACTGCTGCACCATAGTGTCCTGAGTGTTGCAACACTGCTGCACCATAGTGTCCTGAGTGTTGCAACACTGCTGCACCAGTGTCCTGAGTGTTGCAACACGGCTGCAACATAGTGTACTGAGTGTTGCAACACGGCTGCAACATAGTGTCCTGAGTGTTGCAACACGGCTGCAACATAGTGTCCTGAGTGTTGCAACACTGCTGCAACATAGAATCTAAGCTACTGACAGACCTGCGAGGTACTCTGGCAGGTCTGTGTGGTGCCTGAGCCACAGACATAGTGGTGCTCTAGACCAATATATCCACCCACCAATGTGGGCGTGTGTGTGTGTGTGTGTGTGTGTGTGTGTGTGTGTGTGTGTGTGTGTGTGTGTGTGTGTGTGTGTGTGTGTGTCTGTGTGTGTTTACTAGTTGTGTTTTTACGGGGGTTGAGCTTTGCTCTTTCGGCTCGCCTCTCAACTGTCAATCAACTGTTTACTAACTACTTTTTTTTTCCCCACACCACCCACACACACCCACACATACCCCAGGAAGCAGCCCGTGACAGCTGACTAACTCCCAGGTACCTATTTACTGCAAGGTAACAGGGGCACTTAGGGTGAAAGAAACTTTGCCCATTTGTTTCTGCCTCGTGCGGGAATCGAACCCGCGCCACAGAATTACGAATCCTGCGCGCTATCCACCAGGCTACGAGGCCCCCAGCGAGTGTGTGTGTGTGTGTGTGTGTGTGTGTGTGTGTGTGTGTGTGTGTGTGTGTGTGTGTGTGTGTGTGTGTGTGTGTGTGTGTGTGTGTGTAAATGTGCGTGTTTGACTATACTCATGTGCGTACATAGATGCATGGATGTATTCAAGCTCCGGTACGCATATGCGTATACATACACATGGGTGTATACATGTACTCGTGTATATACATCCATGCATTTATGTATGCACATGCGTATAGTCAAACACGCACATTTACACACACACACATTCATACACGTTCGAATGTCCATACAACACCCCCCTTCCCACCATCACCCCTTCAGGAGGGGTGAAGGGGTGATAAATATTTACTGCAAGGTGAATAGAGGCATCAGGTGAAAGACAACCCAAACACTCCTGGTCCTGCCGCGGGAATCGAACGCTGTACCTTATGGCTGTGACACCGACTGTGCGTCACCACAGCGCCAAGACAATTATAATCACATTCCAGTATTATGTACACACTCCCTCACCTGCAGCCTCACCACCAACTGCTTCACTCACCGCTAAATATCTTCTGACTTATTTCCCCAAGGAAGATTTGCGATATCCTGGCTCCTTGGCTATCGTGGCTCCTGGGCTATCGGGGCTCCTGTCCTTGGCTCCTGGGCAATTGTGGCTCCTGGGCTAGCCTTGGTTCCTTGGCTATCGTGGCTCCTGGGCTATCGTGGCTACTGGGCTAGCCCTGGCTCCTTGGCTATCGTGGCTCCTGGGCTATCGTGGCTCCTGGGCTATCGTGGCTCCTGGGCTATCGTGGCTCCTGGGCTAGCCCTGGCTCCTTGGCTATCGTGGCTCCTGGGCTATCGTGGCTACTGGGCTAGCCCTGGCTCCTTGGCTATCGTGGTTCCTGGGCTATCGTGGCTCCTGGGCTAGCCCTGGCTCTTGGGCTATCGTGGCTCCTGGGCTAGCCCTGGCTCCTTGGCTATCGTGGCTCCTGGGCTATCGTGGCTACTGGGCTAGCCCTAGCTCCTGGGCTATCGTGGCTCCTGGGCTAGCCCTGGCTCCTTGGCTATCGTGGCTCCTGGGCTATCGTGGCTCCTGGGTTAACCCTGGCTCCTTGGCTATCGTGGCTCCTGGGCTATCGTGGTTCCTGGGCTAGCCCTGGCTCCTTGGCTATCGTGGCTCCTGGGTTAACCCTGGCGCCTTGGCTATCGTGGCTCCTGGGCTATCGTGGCTACTGGGCTATCGTGGCTCCTGGGCAAGCCCTGGCTCCTTGGCTATCGTGGTTCCTGGGTTAGCCCTGGCTCCTGGGCTATCGTGGCTCCTGGGCTAGCCCTGGCTCCTTGGCTATCGTGGTTCCTGGGCTAGCCCTGGCTCCTGGGCTATCGTGGCTCCTGGGCTATCGTGGCTACTGGGCTAGTCCTGTCTCCTTGGCTATCGTGGCTCCTGGGCTATCGTGCCTCCTGTCCCTGACTCCTGGGCTATCGTGGCTCCTGGGCTATCGTGCCTCCTGGCTCCTGGGCTATCGTGGCTCCTAGCCCTGGCTCCTGGGCTATCGTGGCTCACAGTCCTGGCTCCTGGGCTATCGTGGCTCCTGGGCTATCGTGGCTCCTAGCCCTGGCTCCTGGGCTATCGTGGCTCCTAGCCCTGGCTCCTGGGCTATCGTGGCTCCTAGTCTTGACTCTTGGGCTATCGTGGGTCCTGGGCTATCGTGGCTCCTAGCCTTGGCTCTTGAGCTACCGTGGCTCCTGGCCCTGGCTCCTGGGCTATCGTGGCTCCTAGCCCTGGCTCCTGGGCTATCGTGGCTCCTAGCCCTGGCTCCTGCGCTATCGTGGCTCCTAGCCCTGGCTCCTGGGCTATCGTGGCTCCTAGTCTTGACTCTTGGGCTATCGTGGCTCCTGGTCCTGGCTCCTGGGCTATCGTGGCTCCTAGCCATGGCTCCTGGGCTATCGTGGCTCCTAGTTTTGACTCTTGGGCTACCGTGGCTCCTGGCCCTGGCTCCTGGGCTATCGTGGCTCCTAGCCTTGGCTCTTGGGCTATCGTGGCTCCTAGCCTTGGCTCTTGGGCTATCGTGGCTCCTAGCCCTGGCTCTTGGGCTATCTTGGCTCCTAGCCCTGTCTCTTGCGCTATCGTGGCTGCTGGCCCTGGCTCCTGGGCTATCGTGGCTCCTAGCCCTGGCTCCTGGGCTATCGTGGCTCCTAGCCTTGGCTCTTGGGCTATCGTGGCTCCTAGCCCTGGCTCCTGGGCTATCGTGGCTCCTAGCCCTGGCTCTTGCGCTATCGTGGCTCCTGGCCCTGGCTCCTGGGCTATCGTGGCTCCTAGCCCTGGCTCCTGGGCTATCGTGGCTCCTAGCCTTGGCTCTTGGGCTATCGTGGCTCCTAGCCCTGGCTCCTGGGCTATCGTGGCTCCTAGCCCTGGCTCCTGGGCTATCGTGGCTCCTAGCCTTGACTCTTGGGCTATCGTGGCTCCTGGCCCTGGCTCCTAGCCTTGACTCTTGGGCTATCGTGGCTCCTAGCCCTGGCTCCTGGGCTATCGTGGCTCCTAGCCTTGACTCTTGGGCTATCGTGGCTCCTGGCCCTGGCTCCTGGGCTATCGTGGCTCCAGCTGGCCCACCTGTTCTCACACTCAGTGTACCCAAGCTTTCACACTGTCTGCACCATATCCTCTACCCTGTCACACTGTTCACCACACCACGGTGAAGACTAGGGTTGGTGCCCCCTCACAATTTGTGGTGGTGTGGTAGTCTTGGTGGTGTTCTAGAGTGGTAGTGTGGTAGTGTAGGCTTCGTGGTGTGGTAGAGTAGTAACACAACAACAGGTGACGTCAATCAGAAGAGATATCAACAGGATGAGAAGAAAACATGAGGTCAACAGAAGTCAACAGGAGGGAGGGGAGGTGGGAGGGATGGAGGCATTGTGGGAGGGGGTGGGAGAGGAGGGGGTGGGAGGGAGGTGGGAGGGGGAAGGGGAGAGGAGGGGAAATGGACAAGAAAATTAGTTTTCAGTGGCTGGTAATTTTGTAAATCTTCATCACTGGGGAGTAACCTTTTTATCCTTCCATTACCCGTTGCTGCCCCCATACTCACCACTCTCACTCACCACTCTCACTCACCACTCTCACTCACCACTCTCACTCACCACTCTCACTCACCACTCTCACTCACCACTCTCACTCACCACTCTCACTCACCACTCACACACCACACTCACCACTCTCACCACACTCACCACTCTCACACACCACACACACCACTCTCACACACCACTCTCACACACCACACTCACCACTCTCACACACCACACTCACCACTCTCACACACCACTCTCACCACTCTCACACACCACACTCACCACTCTCACACACCACACTCACCACTCTCACACACCACACTCACCACTCTCACTCACACCACACTCACCACTCTCTCACACCACACTCACCACTCACACTCACCACACTCACCACTCTCACACACCACACTCACCACTCACACTCACACACTCACCACTCTCACACACCATACTCACCACTTTCTCACACCACACTCACCACTCTCACACACCACACTCACCACTCACACACCACACTCACCACTCTCACTCACCACACTCACCACTCTCACTCACCACACTCACCACTCTCACACACCACACTCACCACTCTCACACACCACACTCACCACTCTCACTCACACCACACTCACCACTCTCACACACCACACTCACCACTCACACTCACCACTCTCACACACCACACTCACCACTCACACTCACCACACTCACCACTCTCACACACCATACTCACCACTTTCTCACACCACACTCACCACTCTCACACACCACACTCACCACTCTCACACACCACACTCACCACTCTCACTCACCACTCTCACACACCACACTCACCACTCACACTCACCACTCTCACACACCACACTCACCACTCTCACACACCACACTCACCACTCTCACACACCACACTCACCACTCTCACACACCACACTCACCACTCTCACTCACCACACTCACCACTCTCACACACCACACTCACCACTCTCACACACCACACTCACCACTTTCTCACACCACACTCACCACTCTCACACACCACACTCACCACTCTCACACACCACACTCACCACACTCACCACTCTCACACACCACACTCACCACTTTCTCACACCACACTCACCACTCTCACACACCACACTCACCACTCTCACACACCACACTCACCACTCTCACATACCACACTCACCACTCTCACACACCACACTCATCACTCTCACACACCACACTCACCACTCTCACACACCACTCTCACTCACCACACTCATCACTCTCACACACCACACTCACCACTTTCTCACACCACACTCACCACTCTCACACACCACACTCACCACTCTCACACACCACACTCACCACTCTCACACACCACACTCACCACTCTCACACACCACACTCACCACTCTCACACACCACACTCACCACTCTCACACACCACACTCATCACTCTCACACACCACACTCACCACTCTCACACACCACACTCATCACTCTCACACACCACACTCACCACTCTCACACACCACACTCATCACTCTCACACACCACACTCACCACTCTCACCACACTCACCACTCTCACACACCACACTCACCACTCTCACACACCACACTCACCACTCTCACACACCACACTCACCACTCTCACACACCACACTCACCACTCTCACACACCACACTCACCACTCTCACACACCACACTCACCACTCTCACACACCACACTCATCACTCTCACACACCACACTCACCACTCTCACACACCACACTCATCACTCTCACACACCACACTCACTCATCACACTCACCACCACTCACCACACTCACTCACCACACTCACCACTCTCACACACCACACTCACCACTCTCACACACCACACTCACCACTCTCACACACCACACTCACCACTCTCACACACCACACTCACCACTCTCACTCACCACACTCACCACTCTCACTCACCACACTCACCACTCTCACTCACCACACTCACCACTCTCACACACCACACTCACCACTCTCACACACCACACTCACCATTCTCACTCACCACACTCACCACTCTCACACACCACACTCACCACTCTCACTCACCACACTCACCACTCTCACACACCACACTCACCACTCTCACTCACCACACTCACCACTCTCACTCACCACACTCACCACTCTCACACACCACACTCACCACTCTCACTCACCACACTCACCACTCTCACTCACCACACTCACCACTCTCACTCACCACACTCACCACTCTCACACACCACACTCACCACTCTCACTCACCACACTCACCACTCTCACACACCACACTCACCACTCTCACACACCACACTCACCACTCTCACACACCACACTCACCACTCTCACACACCACACTCACCATTCTCACTCACCACACTCACCACTCTCACACACCACACTCACCACTCACTCACCACACTCACCACTCTCACACACCACACTCACCACTCTCTCTCACCACACTCACCACTCTCACTCACCACACTCACCACTCTCACACACCACACTCACCACTCTCACTCACCACACTCACCACTCTCACACACCACACTCACCATTCTCACACACCACACTCACCACTCTCACACACCACACTCACCACTCTCACACACCACACTCACCACTCTCACTCACCACACTCACCACTCTCACTCACCACACTCACCACTCTCACTCACCACACTCACCACTCTCACACACCACACTCACCACTCTCACTCACCACACTCACCACTCTCACACACCACTCACCCCCCCCCCCCCACACACACATACTGGACTAACACCACTCATAATACAAGACAATTTTCTGGCGGAAAGCTAAGCACAAGAATAAAAAACAGAGGAAGATATGCAGCCTCCAAACATGGGGAGGGTGGTGGAGGTTGAAGGGGGGGGGGGGTGGAGGTTGAAGGAGGGGGTGGAGGTTGAAGGAGGGGGTGGAGGTTGAAGGAGGTGGTGGAGGTTGAAGGAGGGGGTGGAGGTTGAAGGAGGAGGTGGAGGTTGAAGGAGGGGGTGGAGGTTGAAGGAGGGGGTGGAGGTTGAAGGAGGTGGTGGAGGTTGAAGGAGGGGGTGGAGGTTGAAGGAGGGGGTGGAGGTTGAAGGAGGGGGTGGAGGTTGAAGGAGGGGGTGGAGGTTGAAGGAGGGGGTGGAGGTTGAAGGAGGGGTGGAGGTTGAAGGAGGGGGTGGAGGTTGAAGGAGGGGGTGGAGGTTGAAGGAGGGGGTGGAGGTTGAAGGAGGGGGTGGAGGTTGAAGGAGGTGGTGGAGGTTGAATGAGGGGGTGGAGGTTGAAGGAGGTGGTGGAGGTTGAAGGGGGGGGTGGTTGAAGGAGGGGGTGGAGGTTGAAGGAGGGGGTGGAGGTTGAAGGAGGGGGTGGAGGTTGAAGGAGGTGGTGGAGGTTGAATGAGGGGGTGGAGGTTGAAGGAGGTGGTGGAGGTTGAAGGGGGGGGGTTGAAGGAGGGGGTGGAGGTTGAAGGAGGGGGTGGAGGTTGAAGGAGGGGGTGGAGGTTGAAGGAGGTGGTGGAGGTTGAATGAGGGGGTGGAGGTTGAAGGAGGGGGTGGAGGTTGAAGGAGGGGGTGGAGGTTGAAGGAGGGGGTGGAGGTTGAAGGAGGGGTGGAGGTTGAAGGAGGGGGTGGAGGTTGAAGGAGGGGGTGGTGGTTGAAGGAGGGGGTGGAGGTTGAAGGAGGAGGTGGAGGTTGAAGGAGGGGGTGGAGGTTGAAGGACGAGGGTGGAGGTTGAAGGAGGGGGTGGAGGTTGAAGGAGGGGGTGGAGGTTGAAGGAGGGTGTGGAGGTTGAAGGAGGAGGTGGAGGTTGAAGGAGGGGGTGGAGGTTGAAGGACGAGGGTGGAGGTTGAAGGAGGGGGTGGAGGTTGAAGGAGGGGGTGGAGGTTGAAGGAGGGGGTGGAGGTTGAAGGAGGGGGTTAGGTTGACGGAGGGGGTGGAGGTTGAAGGAGGGGGTGGAGGTTGAAGGAGGAGGTGGAGGTTGAAGGAGGGGGTGGAGGTTGAAGGACGAGGATGGAGGTTGAAGGAGGGGGTGGAGGTTGAAGGAGGAGGTGGAGGTTGAAGGAGGGGGTGGAGGTTGAATGAGGTGGTGGAGGTTGAAGGAGGAGGTGGAGGTTGAAGGAGGTGGTGGAGGTTGAAGGAGGGGGTGGAGGTTGAAGGAGGGGGTGGAGGTTGAAGGAGGGGGTGGAGGTTGAAGAATCCCAAATACTGAATTTGACCCTACTAGAAGGCCATTTATGAGCCTAACTTCATTTCTTGGTTTTGACTTTAGATCTAATATGTTTGCAAATGATTTCCCATATTGTGTGTCACTTCTGGTGGGCTTTGGTACTTCTCCCCCCCCCCCCTCCCCTCCCTGACCCAGGGTGCGCTGTTCTAGTATCTTAAAGGGGAGGGGGAGGGGGGGGAATTATCAGGGGAAAGCACCAAGCCATCTCGCCTCTATAGCACAATGGGATCTTGAAGGAGTGAGAGGAAGGGGGAGTGCTTGAAGGAAGATGGAGGGAAGGTTGGTCCTTGGAGAGTAATCTTGATGGAGAGGTGAGGGAAAGAGAAAAATTTTCAATTTTCAAAAATTTCCACAATTTTCCGATGATTTAACTAAGTACAAACGTACGAAGCCAAGTAACTCACCTAACGTATAGAGACAGATGGATAGAAAACGTCAATATTATGGTGCTTTAATATTTACTAACACGTCGAATTTTTAACGGATTGGTCGATTCCGTAAGAGGACGAGATGAAGAGCGCCATCCGGAAAATGAGCAAGTCTACTCCCATCATCCTTGAGTTGACCAGACTATCCCCACACACACACTGCACAGCGGGGCTAGGAGCCTACAGCTCGACCCTGCCAGCACACATAGGTGAGTACTGCACCATTTTGATGCAATCGATGACGTCAACATTTGGATACTTCAGTGATATTAAAAGCTTTGAAAATTAAAATTTTTCTCAAGTTTGTCAAATTTTGTGGACAGCGAATAGTGGACTATTATAACACCGACCTTGACCTTGAGGTTACCTTGAGGTGATTTCGGGGCTCAGCGACCCCGCGGCCCGGTCGCCGACCAGGCCTCCTCGTTGCTGGACTGGTCAACCAGGCTCTTGGACGCGGCTGCTCGCAGCCTGACGTATGAGTCACAGCCTGGTTGATCAGGCTGTGACTGACAAGACCGTCACAAGACCCTCAGCCACAAGGAGCAACACTCTAGCAATCATTCATTCCTCGAACATGTTCACGCAATAAATGCTCGAGAAATCAACTGATCAAATGAGAAGCTTGAACAACATTTACCAGCAATAGTAAGCTAACCCAAAGTAAGGTGTGTGCCCTTCAGTTGAGCCTGTAATAAGCAAACTTCCTGAAGAACATTACACATTACCTCAGGGTAACAGTACTCGGCTGCTCAAGTTCATGAAGGAATACTAATAGTAATCCCGGAGAACCTTAGGTGTCAGGGAGGGGAGGGGGGAAGGGGAGGGTAGGGGGGGAAGGGGAGGGTAGGGGGGGAAGGGGAGGGTGGGGAGGGGGGAAGGGGAGGGTTGGGGGGAGGGGGAGAGGGGGGGGGGCGGGGTGGTGCAACACACCCCCACAGGTCAGACCAGACGCCAGTGAAGCAGGAGCTAAACTTCACTTATACCCAGGCGCCAGTTACCCCCTCGAGCCCCGGAGGCTGGTGGGGTGATGGGGGGGGGGGTCGCACCACAGGGTAGCAGGGATATTACAGGCTGTTGGAGGCGGTTGCTCGCAGCCTGACGTATGAGTCACAGCCTGGTTGATCAGGTATCCTTTGGAGTTGTTTATCCAGTTCTCTCTTGAAGACTGTGAGGGGTCGGCCAGTTATGCCCCTTATGTGTAGTGGAAGCGTGTTGAACAGTCTCGGGCCTCTGATGTTGATAGTTCTCTCTCAGCGTTCTCCCATTACCTGTCATGGTAATGGCAGGTAACAGCAATGACAAATATATATGGCAGATTTTGGTTAAACAGAGTGGCAGATTGCAGCCAGTGGCAAGTGGTGCCAGAAGGGGTTATAAGGAGTGTTGCAGGAGAGATACAGAGAACATATACGGCACGCATAGACGCGATAAAACACCTAAATTATTGGGATCGTCTCAAAGCTCTCCAAATGGTACTCACTAGAAAGGAGACGAGAGAGATACCAAACTCCATCTATACACATGGAAAATACTGGAGCGCCAGGTCCCAAATCTACACAGTAAAATAACAACATACTGGAGTGAACGATATGGAAGAAAATGCAGAATAGAACCAGTGAAGAGCAGAGGTACCATAGGCACAATCAGAGAACACTGTATAAACATCAGAGGTCCGCGGTTGTTCAACGTCCTCCCAGCGAGCATAAGAAATATTGCCGGAACAACCGTGGACATTTTCAAGAGGAAACCAGATAGTTTTCTACAAGAAGTGCCGGACCAACCGGGCTGTGGTGGATATGTGGGCGTGTGGGATCCAACCAACAGCTAGTTGGACCAAGGTCTCGAGTCAAGCCTGGCCACGGGCCGGGCTTGGAGAGTAGAACTCTCAGAACCCCATTCAGATACAATCCAGGTAGTTATAGTCAATGTTAAAAGTGAGCAACCGCTAAGAAGACATGCATGGAAGCTTCACAAACAGATGAGGTACAAGGATATGAGGAAATTTAAAGTCTTTAAAGCAGATACGACAAACAAAAATGGGGTCAGGATATTACATTTGATCTGATTTGATTTGGCAACCGAAGGTTAAAGTGGAGGGGGCCAGGAGATGAAGCTCGGTCATGCAAACAGAGCTGTGGTCCACGAGAGGCAAGATGGCAGAGGGTGGCACTAGGTAGTAAGCTAGCACATCTCGTGCACAGTACAGTGACCACACAGCAGGCAACGCTAATTACTCGCCGCGCCTCAAACAACGCTAACTCACCGCACAATAAGGTATGCTAATTGCTTTCCAAGTCTCGAGCACGGCAAATTCACCGCAAGCTTAACAACGTATACTATTCACCAAGACCCAACTCATCCCAATAGTTTGTTAATTACTCTAATGTGAGACAATAAAATAATGCTACGGGAGGATTTGTGACAATTACCACTAACGTTTCCATTGTTGCAAATTAATAACGTTGGAGAGTTGAATATTCAGTGACTACAACGACCAGTACTAACATTATTTGTTCATGTTAAATACTTAACATTAACAAGAGTTTGATCCCGTGGTACGGCCTCTCATCATGGTCCAGTCGGTAGTGTGTGTGTGTGTGTGTGTGTGTGTGTGTGTGTGTGTGTGTGTGTGTGTGTGTGTGTGTGTGTGTGTGTGTGTGTGTGTGTGTGTGTTAATGGAGAAACGAGGAAGTTAAACGAAACACAGGGTACAGGACACAAACAAACCTACTCATCCAAGGAAAACAGCATGTAAAAGATCTGGGAATCAAGATGTCTAGCAATCTGACATTTAGTGAACATAACCGAGCAAATATAGCGGCGGCCAGGACAATGATAGGATGGATTATGAGAACGTTCACATCCAGAGATCCCACAGCAATGGTAATACTGTTTAAATCACTGGTGTTGTCCCGTCTTGAGTATTGCTCGGTACTCACTTACCATTTCAGAGCGGGAGAGATCTCTGAATTAGAGGGAATACAGAGAACATTTACGGCACGAATAAAAACGATTAAAAATCTAAATTTTTTGGACCATTTCAAAACTCTCAAACTATACTCTCTGGAAAGGAGACGAGAAAAATAAATAATATATATGCACGGAACATACTGGAGGGTCAGGTCTCAAATTTGCACAGTCGATAAACAACATACTTGAGCGAAAGGTACGGGAGGAAATGCAGAATAGAACCAGTGAGGAGTAGAGGTGCCATAGGCACAATCAGAGAACACTGAAAATTAGAGGTCCACAGCTGTTTAACACCCTCCCATCAAGCATTAGAAATGTTGTCGGAACGAAATTGGAGGTATTCAAGAGGTATTTGGACAGGTTGTACCGGACCAACCAGGCTGTAGTGGATATGTGGGCCTGCGAGAATGACATCCAAGCAACAGCCTGTTGGACCAAACTCTCACAAGTCAAGCCTGGCTTCGGGCTGGGGATGGGGAGAAGAACTCCCAGAACCCCATGAAGCAGGTATCAAGCAGGAAGTTATTACAAGTCGAGCCCCGGGCCGGACTCGGGGAGTAGAACAACTCCCGAATCCCTCTACAGGTATGCTCCAGGTATACCAGGCTGTTGTGATGGTACTATGCACCCATCACCACATTGTCGTGCTGTGGTGTAAGCTCTCAATACTATATAACTCGAATTTATGTAACGGTCTCTAAAATGAAATTAAAGTTTAGCGTGTTTGTAAGAGAACTTGATAAACATCTCCCAATGATACCTGGTCAAGTGGGCTGTGATTTAATCGTCAGACTGCGTGCCGCGGCGTCTAACAACCTGGCTGATCAGTTAGTTTTGTAATTAATGTTGGACGACGGGCAGTTTTAAGACTAAACACACATTAGAATTAGATGAGACAAAATCACTTGAAACCGTAAGTATTTTAACACTAGATGCCAGAAAGAGGCGGGTCCAAGAACTATGCCTCATTACTCTAAAACCCTAAAAGGCAAACACGATTATCCATCCCTCCCTCTGTCTGCCTCCCTCCGCCCAACCACTTGGACTGGACGGTAGAGCGACGGTCTCGCTTCATGCAGGCCGGCGTTCAATCCCCGACCGTCCAAGTGATTGGACACTATTCCTTTCCCCCGTTCCATCCCAAATTCTTATTCTGACCCCTTCCAAGTGTTATATAGTCGTGATGGCGTGGCGCTGTCTCCCGACAGTTTCCTCCCCTTCTCCCTCTCTCCTATCTCTCTCCCTCCCTCACTGCCTCTCCCTCTCTCCCACCAAAGTTTACAACAGCCAGACAGATTCACAATAGCCCTTACCAGGCGACAGATATCAATGAGCTCTCTTTACCTGATCCAGTTACGGGGGCGAGGCGTCCAGGAACGGTAGGTGGAGGTGGCAGGGGTAGGTGGAGGTGGCAGGGGTAGGTGGAGGTGGCAGGGGTAGGTGTAGGTGGCAGGGGTAGGTGTAGGTGGCAGGGGTAGGTGTAGGTGGCAGGGGTAGGTGTAGGTGGCAGGGGTAGGTGTCTCCCAGCACTTGAGGCAGGCAGCACCACCTTCCTCACCCGCCCCTACCAACAGCGTCCTCGCCTCCTTTACGACCTCCACCTTCAACCTCTCACAAAACCTACTCCCATTTACCACCGCGGGATAAAAAAAAATGTTTAATCTGACGTGTACTTCCGACAGGTGAGAGAGGCGGCGAGCTCCAGCAGGGAGGGAGGCTGGCATCTTCTCCCCCGCCGGACCAGGAGAAAGAGATACACATTGTCTTCATGCAAATGGAGCAACACCTAATGGACTCGAGAAACAGATGCTGGGAAATACATTATCTCCGCTACGAGGGACCAAAGAGGTGAGGCTCTTAGGCTCACGATATCAGTATATGCACACCGCTATGATGTTGCTGCTGCTGCTGCTGCTGCTACAGCTGCTGCGGCTGCTGCTGCTGCTGCGGCTGCTACAGCTGCTACTGCTGCGGCTGCGGCTGCTGCTGCTACAGCTGCTG
>NC_091190.1:24279354-24321854 GCF_040958095.1 Procambarus clarkii | reverse complement strand
AAGTGGTTATATCTTGACTTAACGTGTTTATGACGTATTAGAACGTTGTTACAACTTGCTATATTGGTTGTTATAACTGGTTAGGTGGTGTTAAAACTTGTTCGAACGTTGTACCAACGTCGTAGTTTCGGTGTGTGTTTGGCGGGAACTTCCTTCCGTGGGCTCGACTTGTTGACCGCCTGTACCGGATACACGCTCTTTCTGCGACTCATTTTTGCATTTATAGCTTCCACTTGTGTCCTCTTGTCCTGCTTTCTCGCACTTTAAATGAGGTTGTCCTTGTTTACATTTTAAGTCCAGTAAGTATCTTTAATGTCGGGATCGTGTCTCGTATGTTTCTTGTCTCCTGGAGTGTTGTGAAGTCTACTTCACCTGTCCTCATAGCACAACCCTCTTAGATCTGGTACTAATCTTGTGGTAAACTTTTCTTTTCACTGCTAGGTAAGCTGTGATAGGCAAGCAAGGCAACGTAAGCAGTGGTACATATGAACTGCTATGAAAGCACTGAAAGGAATGTACCGCGAGGTGAAAGCAATGCCAGGGAAGAACTGCTAGGCAAGCACTGCTAGGCAAGCACTGCTAGGCAAGAACTGCCAGGTAAGTACATCCAGGTAAAAGTACTACTAGGCAAGCACGGCTAGGCATGCACTGCTAGGCCAGCACTGCTAGGCCAGCACTGCTAGGCCAGCACTGCTAGGCCAGCACTGCTAGGCCAGCACCGAGGCCTTACCAATCCACGCTGGGGAAATCAGACATGACCAAAAACCCGACCATTCTTCTCACCCACACCTTAATTTACAGCCAGAATAATTTGCCAAAGTTAGAAACGTTAGCATCAATTAATTATATTCCCAGCTGCTCTGCTCCTCCCCCAGACACCCGCCCCGGCAGAGGGCGACGGGCTCTGAATGTCAGGGAGTCACAGGGGTCAGAATGGTAGTGTGGAGACACGGGACCCCCGACCTTATGCCTGGGGCCAGAGTGTGCTTCTCCTGCGCCTGGACCAGCTGGGGGGGGGGGGGATGGAGGGGGGGGGGGTGCTTACGTCAGTGTGGGTTAAGCCTCTTGGGATATGTACTGATTTGGCCAACACCGTTGGTTCACTAAGACCACCATTTCCAGCAGCGGAACTTTCGTATACACTCACACACCTCCGCATAAAATGATCAGTGTTTTGTGATCGTCAATTGCATATATATATATATATATATATATATATATATATATATATATATATATATATATATATATATATATATATATATATATATATATATATATATATATGTGTGTGTGTGTGTATATCACGAAAATAAACACGTGATTATATATATATATATATATATATATATATATATATATATATATGCAATTGACGGTCACAAAACACTGATAATTTTTATGCGGAAAATCCACAGAGAAATGTGAAAGGAAGTGAACGTTTCGGCCTGTTAAAGCCATTGTCAACACCAGACTGACTAGAGGAAAAGGAGAGAGGGTACAGGCCAACACCTGGAACCTGACCAACCCATCTCTAGGGAAAGAATTAACCAGAAACAGGTATAGCTTAGCTTAGAATGGTCAAAGAAGATTAAGCGGCCAGAGAATAAGGATGAAAGATTAAATAAAAGCCTCATGAACACACAATATATGAATATAAATCTGTAATGAGACATTGTAAGCCTCCCTATCAGAGTTTTTTCTAAACTGTTGTGCAATATTATAACTTAAAATGGATCAAGTTTGTGCATACCAGTACTAACATTAAGAAGATTTGAACACTGACTGATAAGAGCAGACTCAATCAAATTCCGTTCCACGAAACCACCACAATTGGTGATGCTTTTTGCCCCATTCCAGTTAATAGTGTAATCACATAAACTCGTGTGCAGATACAATGCACTAGACGTTTGGGCAGTTCTAATACTATAAGCGTGTTGTGACAACCGCAATTGTAAGGACTTTCCTGTTTGTCCAAGGTACACAAAATCACAATCATTGCAGGGAATCGAATACACACAACCTGCTGTATCAGGGGAGTTTTTTTTATTAAATTGGACTTGATCGTACTATTAGTGAACACCAAATTGATATTAAGTTTCTTAAAAGACGGAAACACAGTTTTTCAAGTAGGACACTTGGCCTCGAAGAAGAGGATATGTAGCATCCGGGGGGAGCCTTGTGCGGCACCCCTGTACACTCACATATTGTCTTCTCCTAACCCCCCCCCTCCACCCATATATTGTGTATCTTGTCATTTTATTTGATTTAAAACTTCATTACACAAAATGAGTTACAACAATGATTACATGCGGGGCTCGGGCCTGGTCCCAGGGGCCGGGGCCGGGCTCGGGAAGTAGAACTCCCGAAACCTTCTTCAGGTACGGTCCAGGTACGGTCCAGGTACGGTCCAGGTATGACCCATGTATGGTCCAGGTATGGTCCAGGTAGACCAGGTACAAGACTAGTTGCCACAGGTTGTCGAGTTCATTCAGCTCTTCAGATGGCGGGCAGGAGCCATGGATGCAGTGTGCATTTCCCTTCCTATCCTAACTTATCCTAACATAACTAAGCCAGTAATTCACCTTCCAAATATAATAGATTATTGTTAGAAAATAACGAATCTGGAAAGAAATATTTGGCAATAAATAAAATTATTCGGCCTGTTATGTAAATCGGACTTACATAATAGGCCAAGTAGTGCAGTTCTGGCTATTAGGCATGACATATATGAGGGAATTACACTATTAATTACTTATTGAATTACTTAATGAGAGAGATTAAGGCAGCGTCCGGGATGCTCTTGGACGCAGGTTCGAATCCTCGTCACGGTCCTTGTGGATTGGTTCATTTGATGCATCACGCTATTGTGATTTCTGTGTGTAATGAAGTGAGGGCGAAGAAGTAGAACGGCCTATTGACATAGCTCGAGTGCATGGGGGGATTGATTTTTTATTGTTGCCGCCGGAGGCAGCTAGTTTATTGTGCACCCCATACCCATCCTGTGAGCGGTAGCGCAAAAGCATTACAGAGGGCACAAAAGATCTTTATCAGACCTCATCTTAGATTATTACATAAACAATTTCATCTATCTTTCACACCTTATAGTTACAATGTCAGCTAGTTACAGAGAAAGTGCTATTACAAGATGCAGGGGGGAGTTGTGTAAAATCCTGGTTTGTGTCTCGGAGAGGCTGCAGGATCCAAGTTAATTCAGTAGAATTTCTGGTTGCAATTCTCATACTATGTCGTAACTCAGTCGATTAAGGCAGCGTCTGGGAAGCTCTCGGACGCAGGTTCGAATCCTCGTCACGGCCCTTGTGGATTTGTTCAATGAGAGAATGTTGTCTGTCTGCACAGGTTGGAGGCCAGACGGTTGGGGATTGCACCAGCCAACTTTGCAGGGTGAACGGTCTGGGGTCCAGGGGCTGCAGTCGGGGTCACCAGAATTCAAGAGGGAACAGCATGCCACAGCGACATATTTCAGCTCATCCTCCTGTTTTGGTCTTACTTATATTAACAAAGAGGACCATAGCATATATACCGACGTACAACACAATCAGAACGTAGAAATCTGAACTATTGAGTTGTACAAACCGGGAAAACTATTTGTTACTTGTGTTGCTTTGTTGCTAACCTATCCTAACCTCCCTAAGCCTAATACACGATATCTGAGGCCTAATACAGTACATATGTCTACTATACTAGGCCTAGGAATATTTACGTTTGTGTTTTAGTTTCATTTATTACTAGAATTCCTTACTAGTCAGTATACTACTATCTAAAAGCTAGGAACGTACAAATTCTGACTTGTGACCCCCGTCACAATAGGCACCACGTAAACAAAGGGGTGGGTTGCTTCAGTACATGCCTGGGGTAGTGTCCTAAGGGCGCCTCCAGGTGCTTCAGTACATGCCTGGGGTAGTGTCCTAAGGGCGCCTCCAGGGGCTTTAGTACATGCCTGGGGTAGTGTCCTAAGGGCGCCTCCAGGTGCTTCAGTACATGCCTGGGGTAGTGTCCTAAGGGCGCCTCCAGGTGCTTTAGTACATGCCTGGGGTAGTGTCCTAAGGGCGCCTCCAGGTGCTTTAGTACATGCCTGGGGTAGTGTCCTAAGGGCGCCTCCAGGTGCTTCAGTACATGCCTGGGGTAGTGTCCTAAGGGCGCCTCCAGGTGCTTCAGTACATGCCTGGGGTAGTGTCCTAAGGGCGCCTCCAGGTGCTTTAGTACATGCCTGGGGTAGTGTCCTAAGGGCGCCTCCAGGGGCTTTAGTACATGCCTGGGGTAGTGTCCTAAGGGCGCCTCCAGGTGCTTCAGTACATGCCTGGGGTAGTGTCCTAAGGGCGCCTCCAGGTGCTTTAGTACATGCCTGGGGTAGTGTCCTAAGGGCGCCTCCAGGTGCTTTAGTACATGCCTGGGGTAGTGTCCTAAGGGCGCCTCCAGGGGCTTTAGTACATGCCTGGGGTAGTGTCCTAAGGGCGCCTCCAGGGGCTTTAGTACATGCCTGGGGTAGTGTCCTAAGGGCGCCTCCAGGGACGTCAAGCGGACAAACTGGATCTCAATCCAACCTGTCCTCTTAAAAATAACGTCACTTTTGGCCGTTTGTCCGTATGGCCGAAAGTGGACGTAATTTGAAAATGAAAATAAATTTGGGATTTTTTTTTCAACAACAGTAAGTTAAGGGTCTTCTGGTAGGTTGGGTGGGCAGGAAATTCTCATAAAGTTTCAAATTTTTATGAAAATTGTTAATTGAAAGGTTCCTCTCCTAACATTTCCGAGTGGACCGGACGACTTAAACGGAAAACGGGAGAGTACGTCACTTTCGTGAGTCGATTTCATTTCAAATTAGGTCCACTTTTGGCCATAGCGCATACGAGCTAAAAGCGACCTTATTTTTAAGAGGACGGGTTGCTCAACCAACTCTGTCCCTCATCATTCCTGGAGTGTCATCCACAAGGATGTTGGTGAACTCAGCACCCCGAGACGCTCTCGCGCCGGCGTCTGCGCCTCCACCTACCAACTCAACAAATTCCTTTGGAAACTTAAGGGTGAAAGCTCATCGCACTTATCAACCAATATACAAGAAGCAACCACATAACACCTTAAACCCTTGCCATACAATCTTGATGTGACCGGCGTTCATTCTATGGAAATAAAGATGCATTCTATCAGAAAATACTCGGAAACTTGATGTGGTCGCCGTTCATTCTATGGAAATAAAGATGCATTCTATCAGAAAATACTCGGAAACTTGATGTGGTCGCCGTTCATTCTATGGAAATAAAGATGCATTCTATCAGAAAATACTCGGAAACTTGATGTGGTCGCCGTTCATTCTATGGAAATAAAGATGCATTCTATCAGAAAATACTCGGAAACATGATGTGACCGGCGTTCATTCTATGGAAATAAAGATGCATTCTATCAGAAAATACTCGGAAACATGAGAGCAAATAATAGATTTACGGCACAGTCCACTTGGTACAAGGCAACTGGAAACATCGGAAATCCTGGAACTGGAAAAAGGAGGTTTGACAGGTTGCTGGAAAGCTTCGGGGGAACAGACACAGCAGCTTGACAACGGCAAAAGCCGTCTCGAGACACAAACGAGCTTGTTAAAAAAAATATTGAGTAAAAATAAAAAAAAGAGGAAAGGCTACAAACACAGGCCAGTGGGGAAGGGGAAGAGGGGTGGGGAAGAGGGGTAAGGGGAAGAGGGGTGGGGAAGAGGGGTGGGGAAGAGGGGTAAGGGGAAGAGGGGTAAGGGGAAGAGGGGTAAGGGGAAGAGGGGTAAGGGGAAGAGGGGTGGGGAAGTGGGGTTGGGGGTCGTGGAGGAGGTGAGGGGGGGGAGAGTCTGGTGGATGAAGGAGCTAGAGACATGTGGGAAAGAGTACGGAGGAGAGGAAGGAGAATGTGAAGGGAATGAGGGAGGAGGGGAGAAGAGGCAGGAAAGAGCAGAAGGCGTGGGGGGGGGGGAGACAAGAGGGGTGGACCTGGTCGTCGGGTCTAAGACAGTTCTGACAAACAACAAGTGACACAACTCACAGACTTGAGAAAAACAAAGGAACAAACACCTATTCAATAGAAAGAAAAAATAGTTATTTTTTCAAATATTCAAAATTAAAAAAAAAAGAAGCCCAATCAGTACATTACTTTTAAGTTCGTACACAGTGGATGACAAAGAAATAATTGATCCACTTACAAAAGCTGAAAATGTTTCCTTAAACGTGAGGACACGTGTTCAGCTTTAGGAAATGGTTAACAAATAGCTTTGTTTAACAATTGTTAAACAGTTTGCGAGCTTGGAAACTAAACAAAAAGCTTATTACTGTCATAAACAGCTTTGCAGCACTTGTAAATCCATACAATGTTACATAAATGTTAACAAAGCTGTGACGATTGGGTAAAGATGTACAGGTGTCGTAGGTGGTTGTGTTAATCCTTAATGATACCTGGCCCAGTTCTGCTCCACAGCTGAACAGTCAACCACTAATCGTAAAAGATCTTGCGGGAGTAAGATCTGTGCCCCCCCCCCTCCCCTACCTGAACCACACACTTTAACAAAAAACTTCCACAATCACCACGACATCTTCCGTATTTGTCAACATAAAAGGTGTCAAAATACACAAAACACAATCCCCTATATAACTGACCTCTTGAACGAGACAAATGCAGTGTTCGTAGCTTTAACTGACACTCACACTAAGGACTATTATGACAATAAAATATGGATACCGGAGTACAATCTTCTCAGATGTGGCAGTAAACACAGGCTACAGGGTGGGGTCAGCCTGTACATCACAGGCTACAGGGTGGGGTCAGCCTGTACACCACAGGCTACAGGGTGGGGTCAGCCTGTACATCACAGGCTACAGGGTGGGGTCAGCCTGTACATCACAGTCTACAGGGGTGGGGTCAGCCTGTACATCACAGGCTACAGGGTGGGGTCAGCCTGTACAACACAGGCTACAGGGTGGGGTCAGCCTGTACATCACAGTCTACAGGGGTGGGGTCAGCCTGTACATCACAGGCTACAGGGTGGGGTCAGCCTGTACATCACAGGTTACAGGGTGGGGTCAGCCTGTACACCACAGGCTACAGGGTGGGGTCAGCCTGTACATCACAGGCTACAGGGTGGGGTCAGCCTGTACATCAATGACACTCATCTGCACTGAACTGCTAAACACCTCAGACAATATGATGGAAGTGTTGATAACCAAAATAGGAATTCTAAATGTGATGATTGTCCTTGTATATAAATCACCAGACGTAAATCCTCAATAGTTTAAAGACCAACTTAGGAAAATAGAAGACTGCTTAGAAAACCTCACAAACACTGCCCCTAACATCATCTTGCTTGGTGATGTCAACTTAAGACATCTAAAATGGAAAAATGTGGAAAATATTGTTATAGCAGAGAGTCCCAGGAAGCATTCTAAAGGAACAGACACAAACGACCTCTTGAAGATGTGACAGAAACCACCAAACAGTAGAACCTATTTAAAACTAGAAACACCTTACTTTTGGTGCAAAGATATGAGGACAAGGTGCTGGGATATGAGGTCAAGGTGCTGGGATATGAGGACAAGGTGCTGGGATATGAGGACAAGGTGCTGCGATATGAGGACAAGGTGCTGGCATATGAGGACAAGGTGCTGGGATATGAGGACAAGGAGCTGGGATATGAGGACAAGGGATACCCAACCAGGTATCAACCAGGTGCTGGGATATGAGGGCAAGGTGCTGGGATATGAGGACAAGGTGCTGGGTATGAGGACAAGGTGCTGGGATATGAGGACAAGGTGCTGGGATACGAGGACAAGGTGCTGGGATATGAGGACAAGGTGCTGGGATATGAGGTCAAGGTGCTGGGATATGAGGACAAGGTGCTGGGATATGAGGACAAGGTGCTGCGATATGAGGACAAGGTGCTGGCATATGAGGACAAGGTGCTGGGATATGAGGACAAGGTGCTGGGTATGAGGACAAGGAGCTGGGATACGAGGACAAGGAGCTGGGATACGAGGACAAGGAGCTGGGATACGAGGACAAGGAGCTGGGATACGAGGACAAGGAGCTGGGATACGAGGACAAGGAGCTGGGATACGAGGACAAGGAGCTGGGATACGAGGACAAGGAGCTGGGCTACGAGGACAAGGAGCTGGGATACGAGGACAAGGAGCTGGGATACGAGGACAATGAGCTGGGATACGAGGACAAGGAGCTGGGATACGAGGACAAGGAGCTGGGATACGAGGACAAGGAGCTGGGATACGAGGACAAGGAGCTGGGATACGAGGACAAGGAGCTGGGATACGAGGACAAGGAGCTGGGCTACGAGGACAAGGAGCTGGGATACGAGGACAAGGAGCTGGGATACGAGGACAATGAGCTGGGATACGAGGACAAGGAGCTGGGATACGAGGACAAGGAGCTGGGATACGAGGACAAGGAGCTGGGATACGAGGACAAGGAGCTGGGATACGAGGGCAAGGAGCTGGGAGTGGAGAGGGACAAGGATGACTGAGTTACGACCCATATATATATATATATATATATATATATATATATATATATATATATATATATATATATATATATATATATATATAATTTGTTAAAATTTTAATTAAATTAAAATAAAAAAATAAAAAATATATATACATATATATAAAATTTTGTGAGGGTACCACCTCTGGTGCCAATGTGGGGACCCATAGCCTCGGAGAAGAAAATAAAAAGTATTCAGAGGAGACCTTGTGGTTTCTCACTGAACACAAATATTATCTTCTACCACCCCCATTCTTTTGTATGTACACATATATATTTACTTTATTTGATATATATATATATATATATATATATATATATATATATATATATATATATATATATATATTGCCTCCCCCTTTCAGTCTGTCAGGTAGGATATGTATGAGAGGAAGTGCACATTGCATGCATATTAATGTGGCTGCTATAATATATATATATATATATATATATATATATATATATATATATATATATATATATATATATATATATATATATATATATATATTATGTTTATGGTAGCATGTGGCAGTATAGGTTATGGCAGTGTACGTGTTCAAGGACCTTGCCTCTATGTGGACATGATTGGTACGTGTGTGTGTGTGTGTGTACTCACCTAATTGTACTCACCTAATTGTGCTTGCGGGGGTTGAGCTCTGGCTCTTTGGTCCCGCCTCTCAACCGTCAATCAACTGGTGTACAGATTCCTGAGCCTATTGGGCTCTATCATATCTACATTTGAAACTGTGTATGGAGTCAGCCTCCACCACATCACTTCCTAATGCATTCCATTTACTAACTACTCTGACACTGAAAAAGTTCTTTCTAACGTCTCTGTGGCTCATTTGGGTACTCAGCTTCCACCTGTGTCCCCTTGTTCGCGTCCCACCAGTGTTGAATAGTTCATCCTTGTTTACCCGGTCGATTCCCCTGAGGATTTTGTAGGTTGTGATCATGTCCCCTCTTACTCTTCTGTCTTCCAGTGTCGTGAGGTGCATTTCCCGCAGCCTTTCCTCATAACTCATGCCTCTTAGTTCTGTGTGTGTGTGTGTGTGTGTGTGTGTGTGTGTGTGTGTGTGTGTGTGTGTGTGTGTGTGTGTGTGTGTGTGGACTAGTCGTCTCCAGTGTTGTGTTGCCAAATTGTACCATTATAAGATTAATTATTCCTTTGAGAATGTTTACAATTTTAGTTATTATACCAGAACGAATATAATATTATGCTTGCATGATGTTATATCAGTTTACAAGTGGTTAATTCCGTATGTAGTGTGTTAGTTAAGAGTTATGTCAAGTGTTGGTGGAGGAGCCGGTGGCTGAACGGACAGAACACTGTACGCGTGATCTTGTGGTCCCGGGTTCGATCCCGGGCGCCGGAGAGAAACAATGGGCAGAGTTTCTTTCACCCTGATGCCTCTGCTACCTAGCAGTAAATAGGTACCTGGGAGTTAGTCAGCTGTCACAGGCTCCTTCCTGGGGGTGGAGGCCTGGTCGAGGACCGGGCCGCGGGGACACTAAGCCCCGAAATCATCTCAAGATAACCTCTCAAGATTGGTAACTCAGGGTGTGTTTGGGTGAGGGAGGTTGGAGGAGAGAAGCCAGTCAGTAGCAGGGAGTGTCCCTAAACTACGGGCTCACCATAGCCCGTGCTACTTTTTCTTCCAAGTAGCGAACCTTAAACAACAAACAATGGAGTGTGGTCTAGTGTCAACATCTTGTAGATAAGTCTTGATAATTTTCTGTGGTTAGGCCTTGTGTTTAATTAGTCTGGCACAATAGTAATGATCATACATTTATTTATATATATATATATATATATATATATATATATATATATATATATATATATATATATATATATATATATATATATAATTTTTACGTATGATCTTAAGCCCATGGAAGGTAACGTTTAGATATAAGAATATATTATTAAAAGTTTGTTATTCTCTTTGAGTCTCTCCCATAAAAACTCTCTGGTGCCAGGAATTAGTACCTCACAGGAAGTTTAGGATCATACCTTCTAATAGCAAGACGTGATTGGCCCGAGTAATAATCATTCCTGTGTCAGGCACGAGCCAGATTTTAAAGCGGAGCGTGTAACCTAGTGCAATGGAAGGATGATAGGGGAAATAAACGGGAGAATGATAAGGAGATAACACAGAAGTAGAGTTGAAGCTTGATAAGGAGGGCAGAAATGAAGGATGTAGGATGAGTAACAAAGGAAAAGTAAGGAGTGTTGGGTTGAAGGAAAGAAGACGTCACTATCTACTATATCTATGTATATCTATGTATCTACAATGTATCTACGATGTATCTATGATGTTTCACATTTCGTGGATTGGTTTTCCATAACTAACCCCCATTACCTGTCACAATCCAGCCTTATAGTACTTACAGTAACTTATGTGGGCTATAAGTAACTTGTAGTAACTTATGGGGGCTATAAGTAACTTGTAGTAACTTATGTGGACTATAAGTTACTTATAGTAACTTATGTGGTTACCTTGCTATGATTTCGGGGTTCAACGTCACCGCGGCCCGGTCCTAGACCAGGCCTCCTGGTTGCTGGACTGGTCAACATGAATGTTTCACGCGGCTGCTCGCAGCCTGACGTATGAGTCACAGCCTAGTTGATCAGGTATCCTTTGGAGGTGTTTATCCAGTTCTCTCTTGAACACTGTGAGGGGTCGGTCAGTTATGTCCCTTATGTGTAGTGGAAGCGTGTTGAACAGTCTCGGGCCTCTGATGTTGATAGAGTTCTCTCTCAGAGTACCTGTTCCACCTCTGCTCTTCAACGGGGGTATTCTGCACTTCCTGCCATGTCTCCTGGTCTCATGTGGTGTTATTTCTGTGTGCAGGTTTTTGACCAGCCCCTCTACTATTTTCCATGTGTAAATTATTATGTATCTCTCCCGCCTGCGCTCAAGGGAATACAGATTTAGGCATTTTAGTCGGTCCCAATAGTTTAGATGTTTTACTGAGTGGATTCTTATAAAGATTACCTTACCTTGAGTATACCTTGAGGCGCTTCCGGGGCTTAGCGTCCCCGCGGCCCGGTCGTCGACCAGGCCTCCTGAATGCCGTTCTGATCAAGCAGGCTGTTGGACGCGGCTGCTCGCAGCCTGACGTATGAGTCACAGCCTGGTTGACCAGGATTGTCGAATATTACTATAGTTACTATATTAATATAGTTACTACTAAAATATCAACAGGATAGGTTGCTCAATCAAGACCACACAAAGCAAGAATTACGATCAATCTATTCAATTAGAAATCTGAGGTGTGACCAGCCAGCAACGCGAGGGCACGACATTTAGTCAATAACTTTAGGTCATGATATAAACACAAGATATGATGACAAAGTTAGTAAACAAACGGTATTTCATTCGTAATATTAAATGAGAATTAATCCCAAATCCTTGAGTCAACTCTACACGGCTGAAAATTGGATCACCCGACAGAACACCTTGTATACAATATTACCATCACAAACCATCACTTACAATCAAACTCACTTATGGGGCTCAGATTCACTAAGGGGCTCACTCACTAGGGGGCTCAAACTCACTAGGGGGCTCAAACTCACTTATGGGGCTCAGACTCACTAAGGGGCTCAAACTCACTAAGGGGCTCAAACTCACTAAGAGGCTCAAACTCACTAAGGGGCTCAGACTCACTAGGGGGTTCAAACTCACTAGAGGGCTCAAACTCACTAGGGGGCTCAAACTCACTAGGGGGCTCAAACTCACTAGAGGAACTCAAACTCACTAGGGGGCTCAAACTCATTAGGGGGCTCAAACTCACTAGGGGGCTCAAACTCACTAGGGGGCTCAAACTCACTAGGGGGCTCAAACTCACTAAGGGGCTCAAACTCAAGGGGGGGCCCCGAGTCCTCGGTACAGACTCAGGCTGAGGCTGACTGAGCCTGGGATCTCAATCCCTGGCTCACGGCTGCAATGGCTATTTCAATGAAATCAGGCTCCGCCCACAATTGGCCCGGGGGTTATCTTGAGGTTATCTTGAGATGATTTCGGGGCTTTAGTGTCCCCGCGGCCCGGTCCTCGACCAGGCCTCCACCCCCAGGAAGCAGCCCGTGATAGCTGACTAACTCCCAGGTACCTATTTACTGCTAGGGGGTAATCAACAGCACAGACTGGGAACAAAGGCTCGCTGGACACTCGGCTGTTATCAAGGGAAGGAATTAGCGCGCGCCACGAGGCTGCCTCTGGCGTCATGACTTGACCCTGCGATGAACTCCCTGGCTCCCGACCTCGTACTGTGTGAGTCCACAAGCGCCAGCATCTCACCCCTCTCTCGAGTATCTCTGCCGCTCTGTAATTAATGACCAACCGGGCTGTGGTGGGTATGTGGGCCTGCGGGTCGATCCAAGCAACAGCCTAGTGGACCAAACTCTCACAAGTCAACTCTGGCCTCGGGCCGGGCTTGGGGAGTAGAAGAACTCCCAGAACCCCATCAAGCAGGTAATGATATTATATATATGCATTGTATATTATATAATAATCCCTAGAGAGGAGACGAGAGAGATACCAAATAATATACACATGGGAAATACTGGAGGGCCAAGTACCAAATCTACACAGTAAAATAGCAACATACTGGAGTGAACGATATGGAAGAAAATGCAGAATAGAACCAGTGAAGAACAGGGGTAACAATCAATGAACACTGTATAAACATCAGAGGTCCACGGCCGACATCCTCCCGCCGAGTATAATACATATTGCGGGAACAACCGTGGACATCTTCAAGAGAAAACTAGATAGTTTTCTTCAAGAAGTGCCGGATCAACCGGGCTGTGGTGGATATGTGGGCCTGCGGGCCGCTCCAAGCAACAGCCTGGTGGACCAAGCTCACAAGTCAAGTTTGGCTCAGGCCGACCTTGGGGAGTAGAAGAACTCTTAGAACACCCATTCAGGTATAATCTAGGTTCATAATTATGTAATAAATAGGGGTTCTTCCACCTCTGGTTGGCAGAAGGGGACCCTTAGCCTCTGAGAAAAGCGCACACAACGCATTAGAGGGCATTTTTGGTCCCTCCAATGCTGTTTCCATGTTCTTTTATCCTGCCACCCCCTCCCCCCCCTTTCCTTTTCAAGGGGCGACACGCGTGGGTGAGGGGGGGGGGGGGCAGACACACGTGGGGGAAGGGGACGTGAATGGATGACTGAGATGCACATGGGTACGGGGGGAAAAATACAAGTGGGTGAGAGAGAACAACAGGAGAGATAAGAGAGGTGAGAGAGGTGAGACACGAGAGAGATAGGAGAGAGGTGGGAGAGGGGAGAGAGGTGGGAGAGGGGACAGAGGTGGGAGAGGGGAGAGAGGTGGGAGAGGGGAGGGAGGTGGGAGAGTGCAGTGTGTCAACTACCTGAAGACACTTCGGGTCGTTACCAAGGTAACCGCTAACCAGACATCACCCGGCATCTCTCTTCCATACATGACACTTCTCTTCCACAAATCTTCGTTCTCTTCCACTAATCTTCCCTCTCATCCGCTACTCTCATCCACTGAGAGATTGATTGACAGTTGAGAGGCGGGACCAAAGAGCCAAAGCTCAACCCCCGCAAGCACAATTAGGTGAGTACAATTAGGTGAGTACTGATGTTAGAGTGGCCAGAATACGCTTGCGATATAGACGTATCTGGCAGCTTTCTCAAAACTCAAATGTAGAATACACCATGTGTCAACTTTGTGAACGTGTTGATTACATCATACCTGCTGGATGAGGTTCTGAGAGTAGTTCTACTCCCCAAGCCCGGCCCGAGGCCAGGCTTGACTTGTGAGAGTTTGGTCCACCAGGCTGTTGCTTGGAGCGGCCCGCAGGCCCACATACCCACCACAGTCCGGTTGGTCCGGCACTTCTTGAGGAAAAATATCTAGTTTTCTCTTGAAGATGTCCACGGTTGTTCCGGCAATATTTCTTATGCTCTCTTGGAGGGTGTTGAACAACCGTGG
Source organism: Procambarus clarkii (assembly GCF_040958095.1). Taxonomy (NCBI): domain Eukaryota; kingdom Metazoa; phylum Arthropoda; class Malacostraca; order Decapoda; family Cambaridae; genus Procambarus; species Procambarus clarkii. The sequence continues at coordinate 24,307,328 of NC_091190.1, read as the reverse complement.
ACCTCTGATGTTTATACAGTGTTCTCTGATTGTGCCTATGGCACCTCTGCTCTTCACTGGTTCTATTCTGCATTTTCTTCCATATCGTTCACTCCAGTATGTTATTTTACTGTGTAGATTTGGGACCTGGCGCTCCAGTATTTTCCATGTGTATATTATTTGATATCTCTCTCGTCTCCTTTCTAGTAAGTATATTTGGAGAGCTTTGAGACGATCCCAATAATTTAGGTGCTTTATCGCGTATCTATATATGCCGTATATGTTTTCTGTACTCCCTCTATTTCAGCAATCTCTCCTGCTCTGAAGGGGGAAGTGACAACTGAGCAGTACTCAAGACGGGACAACACAAGTGACTTGAAGAGTACAACCATTGTGATGGGATTCCTGGATTTGAAGTTCTCGTAATCTATCCTATCATTTTTCTGGCTGACACAATATTGGCTTGGTTATGCTCCCTAAATGTTAAGCCGTCAGACATCATTATTATCAAATCCTTTATATGTTGCTTTACTACTATGGGCAGGAAAGCAATTTGATTGTGTTTTCTACCCTGTATTATGTTTAAGGTCCTCATTTGTACCGTACCTGAGTACCTGGGATTTATCAATGTCAAACACGATGCTATTTTCTGCTTCCCAGTCGAAAACTTTATTAATATCTGCTTGTAGTTTTTCAATGTCTTCACAAGAAGTAATTTTCATGCTGACTTTTGTGTCATCTGCAAAGCATGATTCGAAGCTGTGACTTGTATTTGAGTCTATATTTGATATGAGAATAAGGAAAAGCAGTGGTGCAAGGACTGTACCTTGAGGTACAGAGCTTTTAACTGCGCTTGGACTCTATTTTATATGGTTGACAGTTACTCTTTGTGTTCTGTTCGACAGAAAACCGAGTATCCAGCGTCTTACTTTACCAGTTATTCCCATTGACTTCATTTTGTGTGCTATCACGCCATGGTCACATTTATCGAATGCCTTTGCGAAATCCGTGTATACCACATCTACATTCCGTTTTTCTTCTAATACCTCAGTGATTTTGGCGTAATGGTCAAGTAGCTGTGAGAGGCACGATCTTCCCGCTCTAAATTCATGTTGGCCTGGGTTGTGGTTATTGGTCTCCATGAAACTAGTGACCTGACTCCTAATCACTCCCTCAAATACTTTTGTTAAGTGGAACGTTAGTGCAACTGGTCTATAATTCTTTGTCAATGCTTTGCTTCCTCCCTTGTGTAAAGGAGCTATATCTGCTGCTTTATCATATGTCAACATTGTGAAACTGTCGAATACACCATGTGCCAACCATGTGAGCTGGTAAAAGTATCTTAATCACATTCAGTGGTAAAGTGCCTAATAACATACTAGTTTCCAGAGCATCTATCTTACCATGTCAAAGTAGGAGAGACATAAATGTTCATGTGTGTGTGTGTGTGTGTGTACTCACCTAGTTGTGTTTGCGGGGGTTGAGCTCTGGCTCTTTGGTCCCGCCTCTCAACCGTCAATCAACAGGTGTACAGATTCATGAGCCTATCGGGCTCTGTCATATCTACACTTGAAACTGTGTATGGAGTCAGCCTCCACCACATCACTTCCTAATGCATTCCATTTGTCAACCACTCTGACACGAAAAAAATTCCTTCTAATATCTCTGTGGCTCATTTGGGCACTCAGTTTCCACCTGTGTCCCCTTGTGCGTGTTCCCCTTGTGTTAAATAGACTGTCTTTATCTACCCTATCAATCCCCTTCAGAATCTTGAATGTGGTGATCATGTCCCCCCTAACTCTTCTGTCTTCCAGCGAAGTGAGGTTTAATTCCCGTAGTCTCTCCTCGTAGCTCATACCTCTCAGCTCGGGTACTAGTCTGGTGGCAAACCTTTGAACCTTTTCCAGTTTAGTCTTATCCTTGACTAGATATGGACTCCATGCTGGGGCTGCATACTCCAGGATTGGCCTGACATATGTGGTATACAAAGTTCTGAATGATTCTTTACACAAGTTTCTGAATGCCGTTCAGAATACAGATACGTCTGTATCTGTGTGTGTGTGTGTGTGTGTGTGTGTGTGTGTGTGTGTGTGTGTGTGTGTGTGTGTGTGTATATGGTTGTATTCACCTAGTTGTGCATGCGGGGGTTGAGCTTTGCTCCTTCGGCCCGCCTCTCAACTGTCAATCAACTGTTACTAACTACTATTGATATTGTCCGAAACGCTATGCGTATTAATGGTTTTAGGGATTGTATGTACTAGCTCTCTCAATAAATTCAACATTATGTTTGTAAATCAACACTGTAATTACCTATTTACTGCTAGGTAACAGGGGCAACAGGGTGAAAGAAACTGCCCATTTTTGGTTTCTCCCATCACTGGGAATCGAACCTGATCCTTAGGATGTCGAGTCAAGGACGCTGTCCAATCAGCTATCAGGTCCCCAGATTGTGTATGTGTGTGTGTTAGTACAGGATATGTGTAAGTTGCTCAGAATGCATCTCACTTTTGTAAACACACATTAATCACATGTTGTATAAAGGGACATACCTCGAACATTGTTTATGTAGGACAGACGTATATATATGAATTTATATATGTAGATTAGATGAGCGTTTTAAAAGGACTACAATCCCCCTTCTGTGGTCGAGTGTTCAACAAATCACTGAACTATATGTTTAACAAATCTCTCACACTGTCCATGGATGAGAGAAGAAAATGTTAGAATTGGGGTATAGTGTATACCCCCATACGCTATAGCTCAACCAGCGTATAACATGCTAACCAGCATGTTATACAATAGTTAGCATTGTAAATGTGTGGCCACGTCTGTGATAGCAAATAATACAAAGAATCTACTCTCGTCTACATACTCCCTTAATCGTTGTATCTGGAGGTCAGTGTATGTTTTATTCTATATTATTATATGTGGTTGTAATAGATAAGTCACTGCATGTGTCCTTTCTGGCAATTAACCGAGTTGGTCGTATAGTCGTGTTATTTCTAACCATTCTTCTCTTCTTGCTTGAAATGTCTTTCTAGTATGTTGAGGATTGTGGGTGTTTTCGTTGCGGCTTTTCTGGCATTTAGTTAGTTTTGTTCCCCCTGGATCCTCTGATACTAAATTTAGGTCAGAATCTGTCAGAACATTCTTTCTTATTTTGTGGGTTTTTACAAAGTTCTGGGTGGGAAAAATTTGCAACTTTTGGAACGCCATTTACCTGTATTGAGAATTTTCCAAGTTTTTCTTTTTTTCTTTTTTTAGGGGTGGGGGGGGGGGGGTGGGGGGGTGCTTATATTTGCATACTACATTGCTTCTTCATAAAAGTCAATATCTGCATATACCCCATGAATATCACCATATTTAGAGTATGTGTTTGCTTTGTTTGTCTTAATGGGCTACACTCTGCATCTGCTCTTTTGCTGGTAATAATGGGTGTAGGCCTATGTATCTCCTCTTTATTTTTCCTGTGCACAAACTTTGGTTATTTGTATCCTCTTATAAAATACAATTATATGACTTATGTAATCACAACTCCTTGACAATTCATCAGTGTGTTAACACGCCTGTGCACCAGATACAATTTCCTCACAACATTTTACAACTTTTACTTGTGCATTCACGAGAGCTTCTTTACCATCTTCAGGAATATTTTTTCAGAATTGTAATCATCACGAAGGTATTATCCTGGTCGCAAAACCAGCAGACATTTATTAATATGGTCTTCGATTGGGCAACTGAAAATAACATGATGTTTAACGGTGACAAGTTCCAGGTACTGAGGTATGGTGGAAACGCGGAAGTTAAACGACACACAGGACACAATCATAGAAGGGAAGCAACATGTAAAAGATCTGGGAATTATAATGTCTGACGACCTGACATTTAGTGAACATAACCGAGCAAATATAGCGGCGGCCAGGAAAATGATAGGATGGATTATGAGAACGTTCACATCTAGAGACTTCACAGCAATGGTAATACTATTTAAATCACTGTTGCTGTCCCGTCTTGAGTATTACTCGGTACTCACTCGCCCTTTCAGAACAGGAGAGATCTCTGAATTAGAGGGAATACAGAGAACATATACGGCACGCATAGACACGATAAAATATCTAATTTATTGGGACCGTCTCAAAGCTCTCAAAATATACTCTCTGGAGAGGAGATGAGAAAGGTATAAAAAAATAAATACATGGAAGATACTTGAAGGTCAGTTTCTAAATTTGCATAGCAGAATAACAACATACTGGAACGAAAGATACGGAAGGAAATGCAGAATAGAAACAGTGAAGAGTAGAGGTGCCATAGGCACAATCAGAGAACACTGAACATCAGGAGTACACGGCTGTTCAACACCCTCCCAGCAAGCATTAGAAATATCGCTGGAACAAAGATGGATGTATTCAAGAGGCACTTATATAAGTTCTTACAAGTAGTGTCGGATCAACCAGGCTGTAGTGGATATGTTGGCCTGCGGGTAGCTACAAGTAACTGCCTGGTGAATCAAGTTATCACAAGTCGAGCCTGGCCTCAGGTCGTGTTCGGGGAGTAGAAGAACTCCCACAACCCTCTCCAGGTATGCTCCAGTACAGCGAGTGTATGCCCATTCCACTTTCTTGAATTATCTTGCATACTGGCACACTTACTGTACCAGTATGCACTTACTTTACACTTACACTTACTATGCCAGTAAGTGGCACATTTATTGTGCCATTGAAGGGCACATTTACTTACAAATGAACAAACAAAGCATTAGACAATTGGTCATGTCTTACAGAGTATTTATGTTGCGAAATTCTACATTTCAAATCTTTAGATGTTTGCCCAACATATAACCTATTACAGTCTTTACAAAGTGTTTTATAAATGACACAGTTATCACTACAAGGACTGTTTCTAATAGTTTAGTTTAAGCATTAAGCCTAAAAGCATTAGGCCAATTGTCTAATGCTTTGTTCGTTTATTCGTCAGAAAATTCTCACCAAATTGATTGGTAGATGGCTTGTTCAATAACGAATTGTAAAAGCACTTTCAATAGGAACATAATTGAATCTGCTTTAATACACATTACAAAATAAAATAATTTGAACATTAGCAGTGGTTTGAATAATTTACATCCATTTTTGATTGATCAGTTAAACGATGATTTGAGTAGGATCAGTGATATACATTTGTCTCACAAATACTTGTTAATATCCAATATCTTATGATGTTCATATCCACGTAAGGGGCCTATTGACCCATATGATGCAGGTCCTATTTATATCCACCCAATCCCATTCATATATTTGTCATTGTACCTCACTTCACTTCGCTTCTTTCTCTTGCCTATATATGTACAATCTACGAACTTGTAAATCCTTACTTCTGAAGATGTATTATTAAATACGAAAGTACTTAAGGTAATTCCTGTTTCAATTCTTCCCTCGTGGTCTGACACTGTTTTATAATAAATATATATATATATATATATATATATATATATATATATATATATATATATATATATATATATATATATATGTTTCATTGAATATGACCGCATATTCTGTATTTATTATTTTCTGGTTTAGGGCTTCTATCCCTCTAACTATTTTCTTAGCATCAGGGCTTAATTGAAATAGGAGTTCTCCAAAACTCATTTTCGTACTTTTAAGGTGAAGAAAAGAAGTGATTTACTATAGAGTGTATTACACTTATTTGTATAATTTGCACGACGTTTCGAACCTCCATGGTTCATTCTCAAGTGAACAGATCTTACAATACTAGTTGATTTTATACCCGCATTAGGTCAGGTGATAATACAATGAAGGTGAAAACATGGGGGATACATAAGGGATAAACATAGGGGCTGCAGAAGGCTTATTGGCCCATACGAGGCATCTCCTATCTAAACACAAATATTAATCCAGTGTAATTGGCCTGTTATGTTGGACATTGTCTTCTGTGTTGGCATCGATATGTTCTTGTCTTGTCCTTACTCTCATGGTGGGTAGAGTAAATAGTTCCGTGATTTGGGTGTTCATGGTAGGTCGCTCTATTCTTATGTGAATTGCCTCAAGAATTTGTAATCTTCTTGAATCTTGGGTTTTGTCTATTATGCAAGTATTCTTGTTCAACATTTCTCTTGTTAGAGTAATGTCATGGGCTTGTCTCATGTGATTCCTAGGGGCACCAGATTGAAGATGGCATGTCAAACGCCTCGTCAGCTTGGTCGACGTCATACCTATGTACTTACATTGAAGGTTACATCCTTCGTAGGGGCAAGTGTACATGTATACAACGCTTGACTGCTGTAGAGGGTTCTCCGTCGGCTTCGGGTTGTTTTTGATAAGGAGTTCGGAAGTCTTCTTGGTTTTGTAGAATATTATCAGGTTTATGTTTTGGTTAGGAGTAGTGCTTTTTACTCCTTTATGGATTATTTCTTTCATTATTCTTTCCTCTTTTATATGTTCACTGTGCATGGTTGATTTGTAATATAATTTTATTGGGGGTGTTGTGGTTTCTGTTCTAGGTTCTGAATTATACCAACGGTCCAAGTGTCTTCTTATAGCAGCGTTTATTTCCGCGTTGCTATATCCGTTGTTCACCAATACCTGAGTTACTCTTTCAAACTCTCTACTCACGTTGCTCCATTCAGAGCAGTGGGTAAGCGCTCGACGAATATAAGCATTGAGAACACTGGCTTTGTATCTTTGGGGGCACTCACTTCTACCGTTCAGGCATAATCCTATGTTGGTGGGCTTGGTATATACGTTGGTGCTTAAAGAGGTTCCTGTTTTTGTTATTAGTACATCCAAGAATGGCAGACTGTTATTTTCACTATTTTCATGTGTAAATCGGAGTACTGACTCTCTCTCTAGGTGTCTTTTTAGGTCAATTAGTTCATCTGAGTCTTTTACTATTACGAATATGTCATCTACATAACGGCAGTATACAGTTGGTTTTTGCCTGCTACTGAAGACCCTATCTTCGATGGTTCCCATATAAAAATTAGCAAATAAAACTCCTAAGGGGGAGCCCATTGCTACTCCGTCTATTTGTAAATACATGTCTCCTTGTGGACTGATGAAAGGGGCTTCCTTTGTACATGCTTCGAGAAGACTTTTCAAGTGTGGCTCAGGTATGTCTAATTTGGGGGTGCTCTCGTCTCTGTATACTCTGTCCAGTATCATTCCTATGGTTGTGTCGACTGGGACGTTGGTAAAAAGGGATTCAACGTCCAGGGAAGCGATGATTCCATCGGGCTGGGTAGATTTGATCAATTCTAGGAAATCTGCTGATGATTGTAGACTAAACTTACTTGGAGTGTATGGAGTTAGGAGTTCATTGAGTTTCTTTGCCAGGTGATAAGTTGGGGTTGGTATTTGGCTGATTATAGGGCGTAGTGGGTTACCTGGTTTATGCGTCTTAACATTGCCGTAGGCATATCCTAAGCCATAGTCGCCTTGAAGTTTATTGAAATGCACACTACCTTTCTTTGCGTTGATTGCTGTAATTGTTTTGTTTACTTTCCGCTTAAGGTCTTCTACGGGGTTCCTCGTGATTCGTTGAAATTTGGAGTCGTCACTTAGGATGTCGCTAATTTTGTTCATGTATTCATGGGTAGGAATCAATACATATGCTGCTGTTTTGTCGGCTTTTCTTATTGTTACGTCTTTCAGATTTTTTAGTTGTTTCGCTGCCCAGCAGTCCGCTGACCCAGCAGTCCGCAATACAGAGTTTACCTATAGGTATAGGCAAGAGCTCATACGGCATCAACTAAACAAGAAGAAGGAAGCCCTCCAAACCTTTATAGAGCAGGCGGAGCATCTGTTAAACAAATGGACCCAGTACGACATCCCTATCCAACTCAAGCAAACCATCAACAGTGAACTATTTAACCTGAAACAACAACATAAAACTCTTGTAGAAACAAAGACACTCCGTAAGTTAACATCCCTAAACGGTGGACAGCTAAAAATCCCTCGTCCTAAAGATGGCTACTTTAACCTGACTTCTTATGATCTTACCCAGGACCAACGAGACCTCTTAAATCTTGGTCTAAATTGTCAATTCTTATCTAAACCAAAGATGCATCAAAAACGCCTGGAAATCGAAATGCTTCTGGACGATATCCATAAGCTAGAAGACAACAAAAAAGTCATCACCACTGACACACTTCAAGCTGAACTACTTGCAGAAGCAGGGAAAAAACGAGGAACATATTCATCTACAATCTTAACCCCACGACTCAAAGAAGCAGCGAAACAACTAAAAAATCTGAAAGACGTAACAATAAGAAAAGCCGACAAAACAGCAGCATATGTATTGATTCCTACCCATGAATACATGAACAAAATTAGCGACATCCTAAGTGACGACTCCAAATTTCAACGAATCACGAGGAACCCCGTAGAAGACCTTAAGCGGAAAGTAAACAAAACAATTACAGCAATCAACGCAAAGAAAGGTAGTGTGCATTTCAATAAACTTCAAGGCGACTATGGCTTAGGATATGCCTACGGCAATGTTAAGACGCATAAACCAGGTAACCCACTACGCCCTATAATCAGCCAAATACCAACCCCAACTTATCACCTGGCAAAGAAACTCAATGAACTCCTAACTCCATACACTCCAAGTAAGTTTAGTCTACAATCATCAGCAGATTTCCTAGAATTGATCAAATCTACCCAGCCCGATGGAATCATCGCTTCCCTGGACGTTGAATCCCTTTTTACCAACGTCCCAGTCGACACAACCATAGGAATGATACTGGACAGAGTATACAGAGACGAGAGCACCCCCAAATTAGACATACCTGAGCCACACTTGAAAAGTCTTCTCGAAGCATGTACAAAGGAAGCCCCTTTCATCAGTCCACAAGGAGACATGTATTTACAAATAGACGGAGTAGCAATGGGCTCCCCCTTAGGAGTTTTATTTGCTAATTTTTATATGGGAACCATCGAAGATAGGGTCTTCAGTAGCAGGCAAAAACCAACTGTATACTGCCGTTATGTAGATGACATATTCGTAATAGTAAAAGACTCAGATGAACTAATTGACCTAAAAAGACACCTAGAGAGAGAGTCAGTACTCCGATTTACACATGAAAATAGTGAAAATAACAGTCTGCCATTCTTGGATGTACTAATAACAAAAACAGGAACCTCTTTAAGCACCAACGTATATACCAAGCCCACCAACATAGGATTATGCCTGAACGGTAGAAGTGAGTGCCCCCAAAGATACAAAGCCAGTGTTCTCAATGCTTATATTCGTCGAGCGCTTACCCACTGCTCTGAATGGAGCAACGTGAGTAGAGAGTTTGAAAGAGTAACTCAGGTATTGGTGAACAACGGATATAGCAACGCGGAAATAAACGCTGCTATAAGAAGACACTTGGACCGTTGGTATAATTCAGAACCTAGAACAGAAACCACAACACCCCCAATAAAATTATATTACAAATCAACCATGCACAGTGAACATATAAAAGAGGAAAGAATAATGAAAGAAATAATCCATAAAGGAGTAAAAAGCACTACTCCTAACCAAAACATAAACCTGATAATATTCTACAAAACCAAGAAGACTTCCGAACTCCTTATCAAAAACAACCCGAAGCCGACGGAGAACCCTCTACAGCAGTCAAGCGTTGTATACATGTACACTTGCCCCCACGAAGGATGTAACCTTCAATGTAAGTACATAGGTATGACGTCGACCAAGCTGACGAGGCGTTTGACATGCCATCTTCAATCTGGTGCCCCTAGGAATCACATGAGACAAGCCCATGACATTACTCTAACAAGAGAAATGTTGAACAAGAATACTTGCATAATAGACAAAACCCAAGATTCAAGAAGATTACAAATTCTTGAGGCAATTCACATAAGAATAGAGCGACCTACCATGAACACCCAAATCACGGAACTATTTACTCTACCCACCATGAGAGTAAGGACAAGACAAGAACATATCGATGCCAACACAGAAGACAATGTCCAACATAACAGGCCAATTACACTGGATTAATATTTGTGTTTAGATAGGAGATGCCTCGTATGGGCCAATAAGCCTTCTGCAGCCCCTATGTTTATCCCTTATGTATCCCCCATGTTTTCACCTTCATTGTATTATCACCTGACCTAATGCGGGTATAAAATCAACTAGTATTGTAAGATCTGTTCACTTGAGAATGAACCATGGAGGTTCGAAACGTCGTGCAAATTATACAAATAAGTGTAATACACTCTATAGTAAATCACTTCTTTTCTTCACCTTAAAAGTACGAAAATGAGTTTTGGAGAACTCCTATTTCAATTAAGCCCTGATGCTAAGAAAATAGTTAGAGGGATAGAAGCCCTAAACCAGAAAATAATAAATACAGAATATGCGGTCATATTCAATGAAACATGTTTGAAAGAAAACCTGCTGCCAGTATACACCAATATATATATATATATATATATATATATATATATATATATATATATATATATATGACAATGTCAGACCACGGAGGAAAATGAAACAGGAAATTTCCTTAAGTACTTTCGTATATTAAATACATCTTCAGAAGGAATGAAGATGTATATTAAATACATCTTCCTTCTGAAGATGTATTTAATATACGAAAGTACTTAAGGAAATTTCCTGTTTCATTTTCCTCCGTGGTCTGACATTGTCATATATATATATATATATATATATATATATATATATATATATATATATATATATATATATATATATATATATATATATATATATATATATATATTGATATATTGATATCAATAACAATCCCCCTTACATTATTATTATTATGGGAATGCAAGAAACATTATCATTATTGTTAATGTTTCTTAAAACTGCTTTATCGTCTCCGTATTTAATTTTTACCCTCATTATTGCTCTCTTGTCCCATTATTGTCTTTCGTCGTTGTTGTATTATTATTTACCATACTATTTGTTATAATTTTCTTCAGTTCTCTGTTGATTTATCACTACACTCTTATTTGTCACCCATCCCACCCACTCTTACTTGCCACCCACCCACCCACCCACTCTTACTTGTCACCTACTCTTGTCACCCATCCCACTGTAAAGTTTCACCCACTGAACTAAGTTTCATGATATCCTGCACTTGCCTACCTCGAGTGTGTTATATCACACACACTGCTGTTGCAATCAAGTCACTCGAATAATGCTCAATATATTTTCTACCAGATAATTGGCAATTACACACAATGAACCTTCTTAATACTCCCATTAACTATTCAAGTGCATCGATAATATGATATATATATATATATATATATATATATATATATATATATATATATATATATATATATATATATATATATATATATCTATATATATATATATATATATATATATATATATATATATATATATATATATATATATATATATATATATATTAATATTAAATATAAATCCTTCACTTACTTGACCTTCAGCTTCTATGTGGGTATAATTTCCATAACAGATCACACACTGTCAACAAACTGACTACTCAAAAAGTTAAATTAAACATATCATCTTACAAAAACATGGCCAGTATGAAAACACATCACTGAGAACAAACACAATAATGGCCCGACTACACTTGGCATTAAAGACGACACACGCACACGGAAGGTCGACACTCATGGTGGAAATATATGCACATTTACAAATAGATCCTCGTATTGATCAAGCCAATATCGCAAACTCCCTTTAAACATTATCAAACAACGAAGCTTTCAATATTTCCGTTGATGCCTCGTCTGTGATTGATGATTGGGGCTGTTCCCTTGTGACACAGTGCCACCACACAGACACACACACATGCTCACAGCCTGCACTTTAGTCCCCCAGCTGTGGCCAGCCCGCAGACATCTTCCCTTACTATATTTACACATCAAAATGGTAGTAATCACGACTTTGGTATCCTAGCGACGGCTAGGCTACCACTTTGGGGGTTACAAGCTGGTCACACGGTACGCAACTTGGGTGGACTACCCCACACACACGAGCACAATAGCCTCGTATCACCTCTACCAACCCCAAGCGACGGTACTGCGGGGTTGTGGAGAGGTTGTGAACCAGGAGAGAGCGACGCGACACACCCGAATTGCTCGGCGGATGCCAGGTGACTGAGGCTGGCTGGCGGGGACATGAGTGACCCCGGCGCTCTCCCGCCACACACATGATGCTCTCCAACTGACACACTCACCCCCGACCCTCTCACTCACACAGGCCTACACCTCACTCACACAGGCCTACACCTCACTCACACAGCCTTACACCTCACTAACAGAAGCCTACACCTCACCCACACAGGCCTACACCTCTCACACTGCCCTACACCTCACCCACACAGGCTTACACCTCACTCACACAGGTCTACACCTCACTCACACAGGCTTACACCTCACTCATGCAGGCCTACACCTCACCCACACAGGCCTACACCTCTCACGCAGGCCTACACCTCACTCACGCAGGCTTACACCTCACTCATGCAGGCCTACACCTCACTCACACAGGCCTACACCTCACCCACACAGGCCTACACCTCACCCACACAGGCCTACACCTCTCACACTGCCCTACACCTCACCCACACAGGCCTACACCTCACCCACACAGGCCTACACCTCACCCAGACAGGCCAACACCTCACCCACACCGGCCTACACCTCACCCACACAGGCCTACACCTCACCCACACAGGCCTACACCTCACCCACACAGGCCTACACCTCACCCACACAGGCCTACACCTCACCCACACAGGCCTACACCTCACTCACACAGGCCTACACCTCACTCACACAGGCCTACACCTCACTCATACAGACCTACACCTCACTCACACAGGCCTACACCTCACTCACACAGGCCTACACCTCACTCACACAGGCCTACACCTCACTCACACAGGCCTACACCTCACTCACACAGGCCTACACCTCACCCACACAGGCCTACACCTCACCCACACAGACCTACACCTCACTCACACAGGCCTACACCTCACTCACACAGGCCTACACCTCACTCACACAGGCCTACACCTCACTCACACAGGCCTACACCTCACCCACACCGGCCTACACCTCACCCACACCGGCCTACACCTCACCCACACAGGCCTACACCTCACCCACACAGGCCTACACCTCACCCACACAGGCCTACACCTCACCCACACAGGCCTACACCTCACTCACACAGGCCTACACCTCACTCACACAGGCCTACACCTCACCCACACAGGCCTACACCTCACCCACACCGGCCTACACCTCACCCACACAGGCCTACACCTCACCCACACAGGCCTACACCTCACCCACACAGGCCTACACCTCACCCACACAGGCCTACACCTCACCCACACAGGCCTACACCTCACTCATGACTTATATCATACATAATCTACTATATTATATTTTTGTAACAAAGATGTATGCTATGTATTAGTTGGTATATATTAGAAGTCTGGAGTATAGCAGTAGCCTAATGCCATGTAACTTGAAAAATCTCCTTGTATGCTTATTGTATGTAATGCTACATAAATGCTGTATAAGAAACATTATGTACACCATGAAGGAATATGTATACATTTAGGTCTCGGATGTATTACTCATATGTATACTGTGTAATTTCCAATTCATTGTTGTTCCTTGCATTGTCCTCTTGTCATGACATTAAATTAAATTATGGCACTGTGAGATGTATACCACATACACAAGTTTTTGATACACATGTTGTATATATGTATATTATAATGTATTCTCGTATACATACGTATAACGGCTGGCCGACGTTTTTGAAATCCTCCCTTAACTCCTCCCCCCCCCCCCCCCCCCCCGGAGTACCGACTCGCGCCAGTGTTACCATATCTTACCAATACGAATTCTTTGTGCACATATAATTATATCATCATAAAATCTGTACTGTACTTAATTATTGATATGTATTATTATGTAAGGTTGTGTATTATATAATGAATTAGTTATATATTGACTTAGAAGTTCTTGAATGAGTTATGTCTGAATATGAGCTCGAGAAATTTGAATGATGAGGGTCAGTTGACCCATAGAGGTTGGGTACAGTGTCGCGCCCTGGCGAGCTTGGCTGATGGCGGCAGTACTCTCTCATCATCTCAGGCGAGCGCATGTGCGGCGTGACGGTCCGGGGGATTGTAACCTTATTTGTGATATTTGACTGCTAGAATTATCCTCATGTTGCTGTAAGGTATTGCCATTGATCATTGCTACTGTTGTGCATCATTTATACCAGGTGGTAGGTGCTGTTATTGAGGTGATTTATTCTGAGGAACTTAAGTAATGCCAAGGTGCTGCATTGATATTGTTTCCTCATACCTCATTTGTCACTGGTTGAGAACACCACTACCCTTTATTGGTATTAGCAGGATATAGGCGCTAGTGTCCCACTGTGCCAGGATAGAGCCTGGTGTACAGCTCTATTGTATGCAGCACTGGCTGCATACAATCACCTAGTGCTGATTGTATGCAGTTTCCAGACCTTTTTGTTGATCATGCCCAGCTGTTGAGAAGCTGGATAAAGTTATAGTGTGTGAGTAGGTAGATGGTTATTCTTTTAATGTTATGTGGATTTATATTAATGCCCAGTAAACTGGAATGTTTTTTGTTAGCTTTTCACTCCCCTAGAACATTGATTGATATTTGGCCAGGCTGTGTGTTCCAGAGATGCTGAAGGTTACTCCCTCTCATAACACTAAAGCGAGGGTCTTGTCCATGACCCATAACATACACCTCACTCACACAGGCCTACCCCTCACTCAGCTCACACAGGCCTACACCTCACTCATCTCACACCTCAGACAGGCCTACACCTCATTCATCTCACACCTCACACAGGCCTACACCTCACTCATCTCACACAGGCCTACACCTCACTCATCTCACACCTCACACAGGCCTACACCTCACTCATCTCACACAGGCCTACACCTCACCTCACACAGGCCTACACCTCACTCATCTCACACCTCACACAGGCCTACACCTCACCAACCTGGGCCTACACATAGCCTTAACCTTATAGTCTTACACACCTCACCCACATAGGCTTATACATCACTTCACCCACATAGACCTTCATCTATCATTAACCTTAGCTACAGAGTCCAATGTGCAGGATTTAAGTAAACTCAGCGTATATATACACTGAGAAGCGGGTTATACCTATCTGTGCACAACCTCCCACCACCACAACATACACCAACTATCTCTCGGTGTATATCCCTTCCACAACCTGCCAGCGCTCAACATACACCACCTCTCACCTTCAGTCCCTTCAACAAAGTTTAATAACTCAACAAATATTAGAGATTCATTTTTGTTTAAAAGGCTCGAACATTCCTTGGAGAGAGTTGAGAGGAACGACTGCATGTGTGTACATGTGGTCCATTGTGTGCATTCCCCTCTGACTCGGGAAGTCTGAATCTCATTCCACTATGAACAATGACATCACAATAGAGTGATATATGTGAGAACATGTGGAGCAATGCATTGGATTCGAACTCGCGTCTCTAGTCACGTCAGCATTACCCGCACTCACCTATAAAGCAGCATATGTTACGCTGGTACTGCTGGGCATTCCCTGTAAGGTAAATAATGGGTAAGAGCTACCTCTTACCCATTGGTACACAGCTTCTGGGGAGGGCATCGTGTGAGGCTCTTGTTCAGAAAACGGAGAACTGAAGAGACTATCGCTTTTAATTCCGGAAGTGCCTCTATTCCTTCTGCTGTAAAACTAAAGTCACTCACTCAGTCACAGTCTCACTCTAGCTCGCTTGCTACCACGCGCGCGCACGCCCGCACCTCACCAACACATACGCACACCCAACATTTTTGTATTAACCTACTAGGGTACATCTGCATTTATCCCATTACAATATTAGGTGTGCGGTGCAGTGCATAACAGCCACCTTAAACTACATGAAGGGTTAGTGTCAAGAGAGTGGGCCAGCCAGACGCTTAGGGCCCGCGCAGGAATATCCATGCAAAAAAAAAAAAAAAAAAAAAAAAAAAAGTGTCAAGAGTTAGTTGTATGATACTAAGATACCTGGACATTTATGCAGCTGCCATACACTATATGAAGGGTTACATACAGTAGTTTGTGCCAAGAGCTGTGGTACTAAAACAAATCCCCATCTCGCAGGATGGTTAGTAATTCAGGGGGAATGTGATCAGTAGCCGGAACAACCGTGGACATCTTCAAGAGAAAACTAGAATGTTTTCTAAAACAAAGTGCCGGACCAACCGGGCTGTGGTGGGTATGTGGGCCTGCGGGACGCTCCAAGCAACAGCCTGGTGGACCAAACTCTCACATGTCAAGCCTGGCCTCGGGCCGGGCTTGGGGAGTAGAAGAACTCCCAGAACCCCATCAACCAGGTAACCTACAATAGAGTTCATTTTTTTTTATTAACATATTAGGTACATCTGCATTAGTGCAGCTACCCTAGACTATATGAAGTGGAGTACAGTGTGTCAAAAAAGCTAACTAGGTGATGCTAAGAAATCCCCATCACACATGATGGTTAGTCATACAGAGGCATGTGATTAGCGGTCTGCACTGGCAGACTCCGGATGCATTTTGAGGATATCATCAACACAAGATTGAATAAGGTAGCAGTGGTAATACAAGTCCCCATCTCGCAGGATGGTTAGTCATACGGAGCCATGTGTTTAATAGCCTGCACTGGCAAATTTTGGGTATACTGTGAGGATATCTTCAAGAATACGAGAGTGAATAAAGTAATTGCAAAGCTCCAGGTACCTCATGCCAACTGGTCTGAAAGGTCTAATAACTGGGCATTCAGTGATGTAGTGCGGGAGATCGTGCCGTAGTTCCTGCTCACAGAGTTTGCAACTGGAGTGCTCAGGATTGGGAGACCCGTCACCTGCAGCCACCTGCCACAGGTAACGGTAACCCAACCTGATCCTGACACCCACTGTGTCGCACAGTCTAGTAGACGTTTTGTGCTGTCCATAGATGTAGGTTTCAGATCTGAACAAATCATAGCTTTTTATACTAGTACTTTCAGGTCGTTGGGACCTCCCTTGAACAAACAAATCTACGGACAAGTACACCCGCATTTCACTACAAAGACTAGTAACCGTCTGCTTTACCAAATGCTGGTTCCGGGAATCAATGTTCCCGCGTCCCGGTCTCTCACCAGGCCTCCTGATTGGTAATCTGGTCAAACAGGCTGTTAGACGCCGCTGCTCGCAATGTAACGTTCGAAGCACAGATCGGTTGATCAGATATCCTGTGTTGTTAGGCTCCTTATGTTCAGGAGGGAAAGTGTTCAATAGTGTTGGTTCCTTAACGTTGACAGAATTGTCTCTCAGAATACCGATTGCGCCTCAGCTTTTCAACGGGGCTATTTTGCACTTCCTGCCATGCTTCAAGGTCTCAGGAGTTATTTCCGTGTGCAGTTTTGGAAAAGGTCACAGTCAATACTCTTAATCTCTTTCTTTTCCTGAGAAGGGAAGTGAAATATCAGGATAAAGCGCCAATCCATTACTACTATATAGCACTGGGAAGGGGACAGGATAAGGATTTGGGATGGGACGGGGAGAAGGAATGGTGCCCAGCCACTTGGACGGTCGGGGATTGAACGCCGACCTGTATGAAGCGAGACCGTCGCTCTACTGTCCAGCCCAAGTTTTTCCTGAGAAGGAAAAAACTTATTTTTATGTCCATTAGGAAAGTCTTGACCAGCCCAGTTTCAACACAGAATTAATACTCCTTTACCGCCAGCGATCTTCACCCTAGAAACTGCGCGCAGCTGCATCTAACAGCCTGGTTGACCTGACCGCTAAACAGGAGGCATGGAGAGACCGAACCGCGGGTACACTGATCCCTGGATTCAGCATAAGGTAGACACAAGGTATGGAGAGTACCTCACTCTCCACCATTGTCAGTCTTCAGAGACAGCTCACAGAGGACACGACAGGTACCGGGCAGCTCACAGAGGACACGACAGGTACCGGGCAGCTCACAGAGGACACCACAGGTACCGGACAGCTCACAGAGGACACGACAGGTACCGGGCAGCTCACAGAGGACACCACAGGTACCGGGCAGCTCACAGAGGACACCACAGGTACCGGGCAGCTCACAGAGGACACGCCAGGTACCGGGCAGCTCACAGAGGACACGACAGGTACCGGGCAGCTCACAGAGGACACGTATATACCTGCTGTCGTTGTGTCGTATGAGAATCCGCCAGGATTCACAAGCATGTACGCTTTTACTCTCAGACCCTGGGGTCACTCTCAGACACTGGGGTCACTCTCAGACACGGGGGTCACTCTCAGACCCTGGGGTCACTCTCAGACTCTGGGGTCACTCTCAGACCCTGGGGTCACTCTCAGACACTGGGGGTTAATCTCATACACTGGGGTCACACACACACACGGGTCTCACACAGTGATCACACACATGGGTCACATCCAAACTGGGGTCTCACACACTGGGGTCATTCACACATTGGGGTCGCTTACCAGATCATCCTCAACATTTGCCACTCAGAAACACAAAATGCAATGGTTTTTAGCTAACTAGAAACGTACGAACCCAAGCAACCCACCTCACATATTGAGGCCGATTCATAGAAAACGTTAATATTACGGTGCTTTTCATTTGTACTAATAAGTCGTCTTTTAATGAATTGCATAACTCAGTAAAAGATGCATCATATTAGTTAAGTGAACGGGCTGACAAGCTTCCCAATCCGGTCGAGAAAGCTAGTTTTCCACAGTTAAACGAACCAATCCGGATATTCCTTACTTTCCGGTTTTGTACATGTCAATGAACCTTGCGCTATATCCAGACGAGTTCGTTATTACAGAGTTCCAGCGATGGTGTCTGAATGTCGGATAGTTCAGTGATTGCCTAAGTCTTGCAAAGAGTGAGATTTCTGACGGAACTACAGGTCAGTGAACCTAACCTAGAGAATACCTTGTGTATACCTGCAGTGTACCTGGAGAATACCTTGAGTATACCTGCAGTGTACTTGGAGCATACCTTGACTGTACCTGCAGTGTACTTGGAGAATACTTTGAGTATATATGGAGTAGGTTCTGGGAGTTCTACTACTCCCCAACTCTGACCTTGGGCCAAGCTTGTCTTCTGATAACTTGGTCCACCAGGCTGTTGCTTGGAGCGGCATCCAGGCCCACATATCCACCACAGCCCGGTTACTTGGTCTTACACGCCATCCTGGAAACCTATTGACGAATGTGGTACAACGCATTACAATGTCCTATACGAACTGTCCCATCTTTTAAATGCGACCTTTACATACAAAGCTTGAAGAGCGCCGTGTTTAAGTTTGACTGGTAAGCTACCAGTGAATACCTTCTCTCCCTGTCAGATATTGGCCAGACATTCCAGTAGGTGGTTCACGCGACGCTTGGAGGACAATGATATAAATGGGTCAGTGTCCTTCGCGGGGGGTCGGTGGATGGCTGGTCAAACCCAGAACGCAATACATATGAACATGTCGTTTGCATATGCAATGGTGACAGCCGGCCAGCGCGCACACGCTCGTCACACATTCACCGCACACGCACGCACATAAGCACATACATACATACAAGGAAGTTACTGCACATTGGAGTCAAAGGACTTTAATAAATAGATGAGTAAACACACACACACACACACACACACACACACACACACACACACACACACACACACACACACACACACACACACACACACACACACTTCAGAGATGTTAGGAAGTTTTCTTTTAGCGTGAGAGTAGTAGAAAAATGGAATGCACTTGGGGAACAGGTTGTGGAAGCAAATACTATTCATACTTTTAAAACTAGGTATGATAGGGAAATGGGACAGGAGTCATTGCTGTAAACAACCGATAGCTAGAAAGGCGGGATCCAAGAGTCAATGCTCGATCCTGCAAGCACATATAGGTGAGTACATATAGGTGAGTACACACACACACACACAGAGGGAGAGTGAGTGTGACCATTGGGGCGGACATGACGCCACCAGCACCACTTAGTTGTGGCAATGCCTCACCGACCCAAGGAGGGAGGGTGCTTGTGTCCCCCAGTAATGTTGACTTGTCAGGTACCCGTCACCCCTCTCCACACACACACACACACACACACACACACACACACACACACACACACACACACACACACACACACACACACACACACACTGGCACACAGAATGAGAGCTAAACTTCTAGTCATGGGGGACCTAATTCATGGAGAGATTGACTGGGAATCCAGAAATCCTCCTGGTGGGGAAGAAACGTGGGGAGCGAGCTTAGTGGAAGTTGTAGAACGAAACATATAAAGGGGTACACAAGACAAAGAGGAGGAGACACACCAAGTCTGCTGGACTTGATCTTCACCCAGAATGAGGAAGACATTGAGAACTAAGAGCATGAAGTGCCACTAGGAGCAAGTGACCATTGTGTCCTGGTGCTCGACTACATGACGGACCTCACAACAGTGCCCATAAGACAAGGAGTCAGGGAAGGGAGAACAAACTATACAAAAGGAGACAACATGAAAGTAAGAGAGTATCTGAGAAGTGTACAATGGGAGGAGGAACTCAGAGGGAAGACGGCCCAGGAAATGACGGACCAAGTGAAACTGAAGTGCAAAGAGGCAATTCACTGTCTATTGAACCTGTGGTTCAATAGACAGTGACAGGAGGCAAATACAAAAGCAGGAGGGAGTGGAGGAAAAATAGAAGGCAAAGGACAGAGGCAAACCGGATTAGATGTAACAGGGCCAGGAATGACTACATAAACATGAGAAGATTGGCAGAAAGACACTATGAAAATGATATTGCCTCCCAAGCAAAGAGCCAACCCAAGCTTCTACAAAGCCGTATAAGAAGGAATATGACAGTGAATGACCAAGTGAACAGGTTACGAACAGGGGGAAGTCAGTATACAGAAAATGATAAAGAAATTTGTGAGGAGCTCAATGCCAGCTTCCAGGGAGTGTTCACGGCTGAGCCTGGACAGCTCCCAGAGCTAGATGAGAAAGCAGCCCCTGATGAGAAACTACTAGATATCGAGGTAACAGCAGAGAAAGAAGGAATACAACTAGCATCACTGTTAATGAAATCACTCCATTAGGCAGTGATGGGGTGGAGGCTGACTCCATACGCAGTTTCAAATGTAGATAGAGCCCCAATATGCTCGGAACCTGTTCACCAGTTGACGGTTGAGAGGCGGGACCAAAAACCCGAAGCTCATCCCCCGTAAGCACAACTAGGTAAGTACACATGTAACACGTATCATATCATATTATATATATATATATATATATATATATATATATATATATATATATATATATATATATATATATATATATATATATGTCTGGATTAGATGGATTAGATTAGATGGATAAACACAAGGATTAGATGGCAGAGGCTCGGGGTTGAGCTTCACTCAAGTCGATTCAGATTTTTTTTCCCACATTGTAAAACATTACGCACTGATCACGCTAAAGTTTCCCACAAACTCAATCATAATACTTACCCCTAATTTATTAAACTCTAAATAAATGTGTACCACATGGCTTGTGTCCTTAGACTTTACGGATTGTGTGTTAACGTCTAGTTATCTGCCGTGATAACCAACTGTGCGAAGTATTATTATAGTGTTCTTAGTGTAGGGGAAAACAACGAGGGCGGGGAAACAAAGAGTGTTATTAGTGAAGTGGGAACAAAGACCCAATATATGTGTAAGTGAATTAAAAACAAAATTTTCCGGTGTAACCTAGCTACATTCGCAAATTTGGTTTTCAGTACATATAGTGGGTCTTTCCTTCGCCTTCCTTCAAGTACTACAGCATTGTAGTAGGTCTCTCAGTGTTATTGGTGATACTGTGTGTGTGTGTGTGTGAGAGAGAGAGAGAGAGAGAGAGAGAGAGAGAGAGAGAGAGAGAGAGAACTAAGTATTGGATAAGGCAGCCGAACAATATAACCCTACAATTTAATTCTATTACCTGAAAGGTAATCACGGTAATCAAGACAATAAAGGAGGTCAATACCGGCCAATAGACGCTGTGATTGGTCAAGCGGCTCACTGCCCAATGTCAGTGATTAATACTGAAATTTTAAGTCAATTAACTTCTCGCCAGACGACACTTCATACCTGGGAAATCAAATTTGGTTAAAATAAAAATTAAAAACTACCGCCAACCACAACACAGTAATACGAATCCTTAGTAAAGTACATATATGTACTAAATAGGCCTAAGACGAACACTAGGTCTAGAACACTAGAAGAACGCTAGGTCTAAGATTGTGCAAAATAGTATAAAACTATTTTTTTTTGTACGATAGTCCGCTTTCGTACGTCCGACCACCTGTTTGATGATGGGTTGTAACTGGTGCCATGAGGACAACACTGTGAGGGGTCAGCAAGCCGCCACTCGCCCCTCACAGCCCATGAGCCACTCACATGAGTACAAACCGGTTACTCTCACATTAAAAATGACGAGAGTGCACTTAAAATGATCGAGAGCGTAAACAGTGTTAAACGTCCCCGTTGGCAACAGAAAAACAACGTTAATCACCTCATTAAACTCGTTATTATTATTGATGTCACCAATAAGGCAAGTTTAGAATATACCCGCGCCAAGATGGCAATATTTAGCGGACAATATTAATGGCCTGATAGTTCTGGGTCCGTAGCGCAGTAGTCTACGTCCTCGGCTCATAACCAGTGGACCCGGGTTCTATCGCAGGGCGAGACAGACACAATTCGGCAGGTTTTCTTGCACCTGACAATAAATATGTATCCACGAGTTAACGAACTGTTGTGGGTTGCATCCGTGTGTTTTCCGCAGTGACCAATTGTGCGCGCGTGCGCCTGGTTACCTTCAAGCTTATTATGAGGAGTTCCGTGGATCAAAACCCTCGCGGCCCGCTCTATGACCAGGCCTCCTAGTTGACGGTGTGGTCAACTTAGCTGTTGGGTGCCGCTGCATGAAGTCTGACGTAGGTTAATCGAGTATCCTCTTGAACACCTTAAAAATTTGGCTATTTACATCCCTTTTAAGAAAAATCAGTAGGAGCCGTGAGGAGGATTCAAACCTAAGCTCTGGGTACCAGCAAGCACACGGCTTTAACCACTAAACCACAACATGCTCAAAAAGCAATGCCATCTGGGATGAAGCTGAATCCTCTACAGGGTCCTGAGGCTTCCACTGAAACCAGGTCAGGGTTCTCAGGGTTCAGTTGAAGCTTCAGAACCATTAATGTGATGTGTGCGCGCCCGTCCCATTCACTTAGCATAAGCGGTGGATTACCAAGATAATTGGTAATAGATCGTTACATTCAATATTCAGCCACAAGGTTACCTTAAGGTGTTTTCGGGACTTAGCATCCCCGCGGCCCGGTCGTCGACCAGGCTTCCTGGTCGCTGGAGGGGCCAAACGAACTTAATCCCTTCCTGCAAGTAACTGGTAGACTATAGTTACGAAGCCGGGCACTGTTGCCTGTTGTGCTGGCGTTAGACCATAGTGCCATATCCGGTAAGACTGGCCGGCACTGCCCAGTGCCACCCGGCACTTACTGATCCCACACACTGGAGAGATTAAGTGACCAGGCCAAGTGCTGCTTCCTCGTGTGGAGTCAAACTACATTGGCTTTCTTGTAGGTAGAAATCAATATTTCCTCCCTCCCTCTACCTCCCTCTCTCTCTCTCTCTCTCTCTCTCTCTCTCTCTCTCTCTCTCTCTCTCTCTCTCTCTCTCTCTCTCTCTCTCTCTCTCTCTCTCTCCCTCCCTCCCTTCCTTCCTCCCTCCCTCCCTCCCTCTCCCACGCTTTATTACTCCCTCCCTCCTCCTCTCTTTCCCACAGTCTGTTCCTCCCTCCCTTTCCCATTACTTTAGTGTTCCCTCCATCTTTCAGCCACGCAATACTTCTCCCTCCGTGCCTGCGTGCCACACAGTACACCACGTGCTCGTCCTCCCTCACAGTACACCACGTGCTCGTCCTCTCACACAGTACACCACGTGCTCGTCCTCCCTCACAGTACACCACGTGCTCGTCCTCTCACACAGTACACCACGTGCTCGTCCTCTCACACAGTACACCACGTGCTCGTCCTCTCACACAGTACACCACGTGCTCGTCCTCCCTCACAGTACACCACGTGCTCGTCCTCTCACACAGTACACCACGTGCTCGTCCTCTCACACAGTACACCACGTGCTCGTCCTCTCACACAGTACACCACGTGCTCGTCCTCTCACACAGTACACCACGTGCTCGTCCTCCCAACCAGTACACCACGTGCTCGTCCTCCCAACCAGTACACCACGTGCTCGTCCTCCCACACAGTACACCACGTGCTCGTCCTCACACACAGTACACCACGTGCTCGTCCTCGCTCACAGTACACCACGTGCTCGTCCTCTCACACAGTACACCACGTGCTCGTCCTCTCTCACAGTACACCACGTGCTCGTCCTCTCACACAGTACACCACGTGCTCGTCCTCTCTCACAGTACACCACGTGCTCGTCCTCTCACACAGTACACCACGTGCTCGTCCTCCCACACAGTACACCACGTGCTCGTCCTCTCTCACAGTACACCACGTGCTCGTCCTCTCACACAGTACACCACGTGCTCGTCCTCCCACACAGTACACCACGTGCTCGTCCTCCCACACAGTACACCACGTGCTCGTCCTCACACACAGTACACCACGTGCTCGTCCTCTCACACAGTACACCACGTGCTCGTCCTCTCACACAGTACACCACGTGCTCGTCCTCCCACACAGTACACCACGTGCTCGTCCTCTCTCACAGTACACCACGTGCTCGTCCTCCCACACAGTACACCACGTGCTCGTCCTCTCACACAGTACACCACGTGCTCGTCTTCTCACACAGTACACCACGTGCTCGTCCTCTCACACAGTACACCACGTGCTCGTCCTCTCTCACAGTACACCACGTGCTCGTCCTCTCACACAGTACACCACGTGCTCGTCCTCTCACACAGTACACCACGTGCTCGTCCTCCCAACCAGTACACCACGTGCTCGTCCTCTCACACAGTACACCACGTGCTCGTCCTCTCACACAGTACACCACGTGCTCGTCCTCTCTCACAGTACACCACGTGCTCGTCCTCACACACAGTACACCACGTGCTCGTCCTCTCACACAGTACACCACGTCTTAGTACAAGCTCAAACACCGTAATACTGACGCTTTCTGGCCATCGGCCTCGAGAGGTTAGGTGGGTTGCTTGGGGTCGCACGTTTCTGGTTAGGGGAAACAGCTGCATTTTTTACGTAGTGGCGAGTGTGGAACAATGCCTGCTCTGACCTCCGAAATTACTGTTAGTTGAACCCATTTTCACCTTATAATTGTAAAAGATAATTGAGTAAACTGCCCAATTAACAATGGAATATACACAGCACCAACTGCTGAATAGTTTAAGAGCAATTAGTTATGGTAATTTTACAAGACGTCATGGTCGACTCTCCCTGGTAGAATGTAGCAGAGTGCCAACCTTGTAGCGTAAGGAACAAGGAATGATCAAATGGGACGGGGAAGGCTCTTAAATGGGACGGGGAAGGCTCTTAAATGGGACGGGGAAGGCTCTTAAATGGGACGGGTAAGGCTCTTAAATGGGATGGGGAAGGCTCTTAAATGGGACGGGGAAGGCTCTTAAATGGGACGGGGAAGGCTCTTAAATGGGACGGGGAAGGCTCTTAAATGGGACGGGAAAGGCTCTTAAATGGGATGGGGAAGGCTCTTAAATGGGACGGGGAAGGCTCTTAAATGGGACGGGAAAGGCTCTTAAATGGGACGGGGAAGGCTCTTAAATGGGACGGGGAAGGCTCTTAAATGGGACGGGGAAGGCTCTTAAATGGGACGGGGAAGGCTCTTAAATGGAATGGGAGGGGAAGGGACTCAAGACATAACTGAACTTTAAATCACAGGAGGCCCTCTGCAGTCTCAGTACCACCATGTGTCTTACTGTGGAGGCTGGAGAACACGGCCCACCCTCCAGGCGTTAAGTCCAACCTTCCCTCCTCTGTAACTAGTTACGTCAGTTGCTCTAGAGTGGCAGAACTCTAGAGTAGGAGAACTCTAGAGTGGGAGAACTTCAGTGGAAGAACTTCAAGAGTGGGAGAACTTCTAGATTGGGAGAACTCTTGAAAGGGAAAACTCTAGAAAGGGAGAACTCTAGAAAGGGAGAACTCTAGAGAGGGAGAACTCTAGAGAGGGAGAACTTCAAGAGTGGGAGAACTTGAGTGGGAGTACTTCTAGAGTGGGAGAACTCTAGAGTAACTCCCTAATGAAAACTAGGAAAAGATGGATTATAACCCTTTAAACAGCGATACTGGTGAGGGTCTAAAAGGGGAGAAAAGGGGGAACAAAGGTAGGATAAAGAGGGAAGGACAAGGGGGGGAAGGACAAGGGGGGGGGGAGGGACAAGGGGGAGAAAGGGGGAGGAGGGGGGGAGGGACAAAGGAGGCTCAAAAGAGGGACTTCAGGGGACCTAAGGGAAGGTTGACATCATCCAAGGTCTACAGACCTCAGGAAAGTCTTTCAGTGTAGTTTAAGTATTAACCCGTTACTGAGTACTCCTGTCACAATATCATCAATAACACCAACACCATCAACCCATTAAGTTGGTAATACGCTGGATGACCAGTCAATCCTTCCTACTCCAGCACACCAAGTTAACTCAGTCATTAATATCACACCATCGTGTGAACACAAAGTTGACCAATTTATTAAACTAAAGATAGAACATTTATAACAGTGAATCAAAGTTAAGCACGTGAGCTGGAGTGAGTACCATCCCTACCCCGGCTGAAAATGAGATCTCTGACTGACATGTAAACCATCTCATACGCAGGATAACAACACGTTTACAACCCCAAACTCATCAAGAACTTAAAATAGACAATCTCCCCTGGGAAATGTCTGACAAAATAGACATTCCACCCCCTCCGTGGGGAATGTCTATCCCCAGACCTACATCAGCCAGCTAGGCCAGGACGGAGCCTATAAGAGTTCTCACTGCTGATCTCTCAGTCTAAAGCTGACTGAATCAGGGCTCTGAAGCTCTCTTCCTAGAGCTGCTAAACTAGGCTCCACCTGCAGATGGTCTGAGACAACCACCTGTACAGTCTAGAAGGGGGAGGGAACTATCAGAGGCAAGTGAAAAGTTATTACAACTATATATATATATATATATATATATATATATATATATCACTTGGGATAAGGATAAGGATTTGGGATGGGACGGGGAGAAAGGAATGGTGCAGAGTATACGCAAGTCATGGCAGATATACTAATGTCATGGTAGAGTATACTGATGCCCATGATGAACATACTCATGTCACGGTAGAGTATACTGATGCCCATGATGAGTACATGTATTGTCCAGGATCATACACTCTTGGTACTTTATGAAACTCATGAAATTATACCCTCATTACCATAGTTTGATCACTCACACTATTACTGAATGACGGGATGTAACTCTATACATAATCCTACAAGCGAATATTGTTCAGATACACAACAGATTCATTCAAAATGTTAGTGAAGATGCTAGAGGTTTTTCTAGGCATGGAATGTGAAAAAGTAATGATGCAAGCACTATGAAACAGCTGACAACACTGGATGTAACTAAAGCAATTGGACAAGACAATGTATCACCATGGATACTAAAAGAGGCAGCACAGGCTCTCAGCGTGCCTCTGGGAAGGATCTTTAATGAGTCATTTAATACCGGAGAGTTGCCCAGTTGCTGGAAGAAGGCAAATGTGGTACCAATTTCCAAGAAAGGGGATAGAGAGAAGGCACTTAACTGCAGACCGGAATCACTGACAAGCATCCCCTGCAAAATACTTGAAAGAATAATCAAGCT
>NC_091190.1:24164354-24274354 GCF_040958095.1 Procambarus clarkii | reverse complement strand
CTGCTTAGCTAGCCTACATCTTTGATTAAACCATGGGTTTCTCATCTTCATTTCTCTGTTTTCCTTTTGGACTGGGACAAACTTGTTTGCTGCGTCCTTGCACTTCTGCGTGATGTAATCCATCATATCTTGGGCCGTCTTTCCCCTGAGCTCTGTTTCCCATGCTATATCTGTTAGGAATTTTCTTATCCC
This sequence comes from Procambarus clarkii, assembly GCF_040958095.1. Taxonomy (NCBI): domain Eukaryota; kingdom Metazoa; phylum Arthropoda; class Malacostraca; order Decapoda; family Cambaridae; genus Procambarus; species Procambarus clarkii. The sequence continues at coordinate 24,274,162 of NC_091190.1, read as the reverse complement.
CTCATAGTTTCCCTTTCGGTATGCTAACCTTTTGGTTTCGGTATCCCTCCTCGAGTTCAATAACCCTTCTTCAATCAAGTACTCAAACACCAGTACACTGTGGTCGCTCATTCCTACTGGGTCCTCAAAACCGATTTCTCTTATGTCGGAGTCGTTCAGAGTGAAGACTAGGTCGAGTCTCGCTGGTTCGTCATTGCCTCTCATCCTTGTGGGTTCTCCGACATGCTGCGTTAAAAAGTTGCTTGTCACCACCTCCAATAGTTTGGCTCTCCACGTATCCTCGCCTCCATGCGGTTCCTTGTTCTCCCAGTCAATCTTTCCGTGATTGAAGTCGCCCATGATGAGCAGGTGGGATCTATTTCTACAGGCAGCAGAGGCTGCCCTCTCAATTATAGTGTTAACTGCCTTGTTGTTGTTTTCATACTCTTGACTGGGTCTCCTGTCATTTGGTGGAGGGTTGTATATTACTGCTACTACTATTCTTGGTCCTCCCATTGTTATGGTGCCTGCTATGTAGTCTCTGAACTCCTCACAGCCCGGGATGGCCATCTCCTTAAAACTCCATTCCCTTCTCATGAGTAGGGCCACTCCGCCTCCTCCTCTACCTTCCCTCTCTTTCCTTATTACTGTATACTCCTGGGGAAACACGGCATTCGTTATGATTCCAGAGAGTTTTGTTTCAGTGAGTCCGATTACATCTGGGTTAACTTCTTGTGCTCTTTCCCTTAGTTCACTTGTCTTGCTTGTGATCCCATCTATGTTCGAGTACATCACCCTGAAACTGACTCTCTTCTGCTTCTTTTCTGGGGGGGACCTTTGGGATCTGGGGTGAGTGGGAGCTGGGGGGACCTGGCACGGGGGGATTGGTGGAGGAGGGAGGGCTTGGGGTGGTGGGGGAGAGGGGGAGGGTACAGGGGGTGGATAAGAGGGGGAGGGTACAGGGGGTGGATAAGAGGGGGAGGGTACAGGGGGTGGATAAGAGGGGGAGGGTACAGGGGGTGGGTAAGAGAGGGAGGGTTGGGGAAGCATGGGGGGAGGAGAGGCTGTGGGGGATAGGGGAGATGGGGGGGCTTGGGGGGAGAGAAAAGGGTGGAGGGCTTGGGGGGCGTGGGGGAAAAGGGAGGGCTGAGGTGGGTGAGGAAGAGGGGAGGGTTTAGGGGAGTGGGGGAGAGGGGAAGACTTAGGTGGGGTGGGGGAGAGTGGGGGGCTTAGGGGGGAGGGGGAGAAGGGAGGGCATGGGGGTGGGGGAGACGGGAAGGCATGTGGGAGAAGGGAGGGCATGGGGGATGGGGGGGAAGGGAGGTCCTGGGGAGAGGGGTGAGGGGAAGAAGGGGGGTGAGTGGGGGGAGGGGGGTGGGTGGGGGGAGGGTGCCCTAGGTGGGTACTTAGTGGGGGGCTGACAGGGGATGGGGCAGGTTGGGTGTCTGTTGGGTAGAATTTGGGGGTGGTGCCCCAATCCCTGTGGCTGTTGCACTGTTTGAGGAGGGTTCTCCACTTCCCTCTGGGATTGTAGGGTTCTGGGTTGTGGTACTCTGATTTCCTTCTCTCTCCCTGCGCTCCTTCCTCGCGTCTGCTGTCCGTATTCTCTCTTCCCTTGTCATATCCCTCTGCAGGAATATTTTCTTGAACTTCTCTACACCTTTTAGACAACACTTCCTTGCTAGCAGTTCCTCTTTCGCGATTTCGCTCATGAAAACCACCTTTATCATTCGGTCTCTGTCCTTGTTGTACTGTGTGTGTGTGTGTGTGTGTGTGTGTGTGTACTCACCTAATTGTGCTTGCGGGGGGGGGGGGGGGTTGAGCTCTGGCTCTTCGGTCGCGCCTTTCAACTGTCAATCAACTGGTGTACAGGTTCCTGAGCCTACTGGGCTCTATCATATCTACATTTGAAACTGTGTATGGAGTCTACCTAGTCAATTCCCCTGGGAATTTTGTATGTAGTGATCATGTCTCCCCGAGCTCTTCTGTCTTCCAACGTCGTGAGTTATTGTTCCCGCAGCCTTTCCTCGTAACTCATGCCTCTTAGTTCTGGGACTAGCCTAGTGACATACCTCTGAACGCTTTCCAGCTTCGTCTTGTGTTTGACAATGTACGGGCTCCATGCTGGGGCCGCATACTCCAGGATTGGTCTTACATATGTGGTATACAAGGTTCCAAAACATTATTTACATAGGTTTTTAAAGGCAGTTCTGATGTTAGCAACAATTATGCCAGGCCTGCTGGGTACCTGCTTGATGGGGTTCTGGGAGTTCTACTCCCCAAACCCGGCCCGAGGCCAGGCTTGACTTGTGAGAGTTTGGTCCACCAGGCTGTTGCTTGGAGCGGTCCGCAGGCCAGGCTTGACTTGTGAGAGCTTGGTCCACCAGGCTGTTGCTTGGAGCGGCCCGCAGGCCAGGCTTGACTTGTGACTAGGCCTAATAATTATAATTAACCTGACGTCGGACATACCTGCACCCAAAGTCCGTGAAATTATTAATTACAATTTTTGAGTTCAAATATTACTGTTAATAATGATCAATCAATAATGGTTCAAACTAAAATGATTTATGAAATAAACGCAGTTGATGGTTAGAACAACAAAATATATTATTTATCGATAGCATCGTCAATCCAAACTACCGTTCGCTATAGAGAAACAAAAACAAATGGACATCTATTTTCTGGCCAAAAAAATATCACATCATAACCTATAATTGAACAGCTTAAATTACCTATAATTTCCAGACCAATTAAAAGTCTGAATAATAAAAAGATCTCTTGTAAAACAGAAAAAATCTCATTAATTAGTTTTTACTGGAAAAATAAATCGAAAGTCTATACTATAAATATCGTTATCAAATGTCTGTTTCAACGTTTAGCTTATTATGAATAAAATATTTGTACCTACCGGTTGATACATATATATGCAAGACCCCCCTTCCACTTTGTGCGGAGTATCATAGAAAACGTTGCACTTTTAGAGAAAGCGGGAGACGTTTTAATGACGACTAATGTATTGTAAGTCCCACAACCGTTGTTAAACACGAATAAAGCCAACTCTGTCGGCCAGGAATAAAGGTACCTCTATCAACCCTGGGATAAAGGTACCTCTGTCGACCCGGGGATAAAGATACCTCTGTCGACCCGGGGATACCGGCATCGCTGTCGACCAGGGATGAAGGTACCTTTGTCGACCCAGAGAACAAGGTACCTATGTCGATCTTGAGAATAAGATACCTATGTCAACCCAGAGAATAAGGTACCTATGTCGACGTGGGGAATAAGGTACCAATGTCGACCCAGAGAACAAGGTACCTATGTCGATCTAGAGAATAAGGTACCTATGTCAACCCAGGGATTAAGGTACCTATGTCGATCCAGGGTTAATGGTACCTACAGAAAAGTACAAAAAGTAGCCTACAGGAAGGCTCAAAAAGTAGCCTACAGGAAGGCTCAAAAAGTAACCTAGAGGAGGTCTCAAAAAGTAGCCTATAGGAAGGCTCAAAAAGTAGCCTACAGGAAGGTTAAAAAAGTAGCCTACAGGAGGGTTCAAAAAGTAGCCTACGGAAAGGTTCAAAAAGTAGCCTACAGGAAGGTTCAAAAAGTAGCCTACAGGAAGGTTCAAAAAGTAGCCTACAGGAAGGTTCAAAAAGTAGCCTACAGGAGGGTTAAAAAAGTAGCCTACAGGAGGGTTAAAAAAGTAGCCTACGGGAATGTTCAAAAAGTAGCCTACAGGAAGGTTCAAAAAGTAGCCTACAGGAAAATGCAACGTCGCCAACAGGAAAACAGATAACTCTATTGAAGATTATAGGGACCCTCAGCCTCGAAGAAGAGGATATGCAGCACCCGGAAATCCTTGTCGGGCCTCAACGTCCGCTCGTAAAATATCTTCTACTACCCCCCCCCCCCCCTCCCGCACATATCTGTAATTGCTTGATTTTTATTTGGAACTTTATTACACAAAAAAATCAGTTACAAACTTGGTTACAAGATACAAAGTTATCTGTTACAGACTGTCGGGTTCCTCAAACTCCTCAGATAGCGGACAGGAACCATAAATGTAGTGTGTTTCTCCTTTGTTTCGCCATGCTGAGGGTACGGAAAAGGGAGCGGGCAGCTCTAGGGTCTCTTGTTGTTTCGATTAGCTTAGAACCCAGATACAAAAAAAATATAAAAGAAATGACATAACTTACCTTACTTACTCATAGGCCTTACAGTATGAGTTTCCGGGCTCCAGAAAGTAAGCTTCTCTAATACCTCAGATCTAGACATCATGGAACAACAGTACATACCTGAAACCAACACAAAATGAATCATTGATAGACAAAATATCTCGCTTGTCAACAGGTACACAAAAGGGGCGAATGGTCAAACTGTACAAAGTTGGTTTTCTAATGTAAAGACAGAATATAACGTTAGATTAGGCTGTAATAGCTTAGGGTAGGGTAGGGTAGAGTAGGGTGGGTTGGGTTGGGTTGGGAAGGGTTGGACTTGTTTGGTTTGGGTTCAGTTGCGTTGAACTATTTGGTTTGGTTTGAGATGAGTTGAAATAAACAAAAAATAAATCCGTTGGTAACCGTCTTGTTTACGATGTATCCAGGGATAAAGGTACTTCTATCGACCAGGGATAGAGTCACCTCTGTCGACCATACAAAGGTATCCTTGTCGACCAGCCATAAAGGTACCTCTGTCGACCAGGGATAATGTTATCTCTGTCGCCCAGGAAAGAAGATACCTCTTGCCGACTATGCTTATAAGTACCTCTGATGACCAGGATTAAAGGTGCCTCTGTTGATCAGGCATAAAAGTATCTCTGTTGACGAAGGATAAGGGAATCTATCGACCCGAGATGATTTTGAATGCCGGAGAAGCTATATGCTAGTCACCCTTATTCTCAAGGCCGTTTTCTGTGATCCACATACACACAAAGAAAGTGTACGCCAATTTCTGCCCCAATCATTTATGGACAAACGAAATTATCGTCTTTTAGGGCAATATATATAAGATCAAAATGCTTAATGTTAGTATTTAAAAGACATTTTTTAGCACTGAGGATGATAAGTCATGGTAACGCCTTCTCAAAGATGTAATAACAAAGGATAAAAACCTACACTTAATTTGTGGAATTTACCAGAAGCTGGTCTCAAAGACTTTAGTTCGAAGGATAATCTTACTAGAATAATGATTAAGGGAATTAAAATTAATCTCAATAAATGGATGAATGTAAGTAGCCGCGTTCCATTTAATATGGTGAGGGTTATCTTGAGGTTATCTTGAGATGATCCAGACGAACACTTCTATTAATAACAACTCCAGTTCTCAGAATATCCGGATTACAGAGAGGACACCTGACCATAGTTCCATAGTAGACATTACCGCAGGTGGGAATAGAGGTCACGAGGTCAAGAAGGCTAAGAGGACTGGAGCCAGGATAGCAGCTTAATTAGACTTACGTCTAATGAGGCTGCTATCCTCATTTTAGCAATGACTTAGTTTAGCAGATCCAGTTATAACCACGACTTATCCTACTGTACGTATTGTAAGGTGGTTCCTAGGATCAGTGAATCCGCGGTCCGGTTTCTGATCAGAGGACATGGTTGATGGTTTGATCAAACAGACTGTTGGACGCCGCTGCTTGCAGTCGAAAGTAGGAAGCCCAGCCCATGATTTCAGAGGTCCCAATAATTTAAGGGATTTACAGCGATCCCAATTATTTGAGGGATTTAAAGACGTCTCAATAATCTGAAGGATTTAAATAGGTCCTAACAATTTAAAGGATTTAAAAGGTCTCAATAATTTTAGGAATTTAAAGAGATCTAAGCAGTTTCAGGTATTTACAGAGGTCTAGATTGCCAATGTGGATAGATTGATTTATAAATGGAGGGATGAATAGATGGATAGAAACAGACGGGAGACAGACCCGGGCAACACTGACTACCACCACGTGTGTGTAAAGCTTGAATCGTCCCCAAGCTTGGAACCACTTAAGCTTTACACACACGTGATATTCAGAGAGATATTTAGCATGTTTAATGAATTGGTGAAATAACTGAACCCATTGTACTAACATAATTATGATAGTAGGGGGGGGGGTTGAACTTCGGTTCATTAGTCCCGTCTCTTAACTGTTAATCAACTGGTGTAAAGGTTCCATGAGCCTATTGGGCTCGAGCATATCTATATTTGAAACTGTGTATGGAGTCAGCCTCCACCACATCGCTGCCTAATGCCTCCACCACTGTTCAACATCCTCCCAGCGACTAGAAGATATATTGCTGGAACAACCGTGGACATCTTCAAGAGAAAACTAGATTGTTTTCTAAAAAAAACGTGCCGGACCAACCGAGCTGTGGTTGGTATGTGGGCCTGCGGGCCGCTCCAAGCAACAGCCTAGTGGACCAAACTCTCACAAGTCAAGCCTGGCCTCGGGCCGGGCTTGTGGAGTAGAAGAACTCCCAGAACCCCATCAAGTAGGTTTCAAGCAGGTTACTGTATTCCATCTGTTAACTACTCTGACACCGAAAAAAAATCTTTCTAATGCCTCTGTGGCTCAGTTTCCACCTGTGTCCTCTTGTACAACTACCAACCTGTTCAGTATTCTGTCTTTATCTAGCCTATCAATCCCCTGAGACTTGTGTGTGTGGACACTGTACTGTACCTCATCAGAATTCTTGGTCCCACTTTATTTACATTTACACTGTGTGTGAATTTACTTTTTGTGTCTGCAGGATCGAGCTGTTAGCTCTTGGACCCGCCTTTGAACCAGCCGTCTGTTGTCTATTGTAATGACTCCCGATCTATTTTATATATACTAAAAATATTACTAACGCACAAATTCATCCCCAAGTAGCAGCCCGTAGCAGTCAATTACCAGGTACCTAGGTATCAGGTAATCAGAGGCATCACGTGAAAGTAACTCTACCCCATCTGTTTCTGACTCGACGGAGAATAGAACCCGGACCCTAAGGACTACGACCCCTGAGCGCTTTGTGTGTGTTGTATGCTGTATATTGTGTGTGCGTGTGAGTGCGTATGCGTGTGCGTGTGTGTGTGTGTGCGTGTGTGTGTGTGTGTGTGTGTGTGTGTGTGCGTGTGAGTACGTATGCGTGTGCGTGTGTGCGTGTGCGTGTGTGCGTGTGTGCGTGTGTGTGTGTGTGTGTGTGTGTGTGCGTGTGTGTGTGTGCGTGTGTGTGGGTGTGTGTATGTGCGTGTGAGTACGTATGCGTGTGCGTGTGTGCGTGTGTGTGTGTGTATGTGTGTGCGTGTGTGTGTGTGCGTGTGTGTGCGTGTGTGTGTGTGCGTGTGTGTGTGTGCGTGTGAGTACGTATGCGTGTGCGTGTGTGCGTGTGTGCGTGTGTGTGTGTGTGTGTGTGTGTGTATTCACCTAGTTGTGTTTGCGGGGGTTGAGCTTCGCTCTTTCGGCCCGCCTCTCAACTGTCAATCAACTGTTTACTAACTACTTTTTTTTTCCACACCACACACACACACACCTACGCCCCAGGAAGCAGCCCATGGCAGCTGACTAACTCCCAGGTACCTATTTACTGCTAGGTAACAGGGGCATTCAGGGTGAAAGAAACTTTGCCCATTTGTTTCTGCCTCGTGCGGGAATCGAACCCGCGCCACAGAATTACGAGTCCTGCGCGCTATCCACCAGGCTACGAGGCCCCTTGAGTGTGTGTGTGTGTGTGTGTGTGTGTGTGTGTACTCACCTATTTGTGCTTGCGGGGGTTGAGCTTTGGCTCTTTGGTCCCGCCTCTCAACTGTCAATCAACTGGTGTACAGATTCCTGAGCCTACTGGGCTCTATCATATCTACATTTAAAACTGTGTATGGAGTCAGCCTCCACCACATCACTGCCTAATGCATTCCATCCGTTAACTACTCTGACACTGAAAAAGTTCCTTCTAACGTCTCTGTGGCTCATGTGAGTACTCAGTTTCCACCTGTGTCCCCTTGTTCGCGTCCCACCAGTGTTGAATAGTTTATCCTTGTTTACCCGGTCGATTCCTCTGAGGATTTTGTAGGTTGTGATCATGTCTCCCCTTACTCTTCTGTCTTCCAGTGTCGTAAGGTGCATTTCCCGCAGTCTTTCCTCGTAACTCATGCCTCTTAGTTCTGGGACTAGTCTAGTGGCATACCTTTGGACTTTTTCCAGCTTCGTCTTGTGCTTGACAAGGTACGGGCTCCATGCTGGGGCCGCATACTCCAGGATTGGTCTTACATATGTGGTGTACAAGATTCTGAATCTGTGTGTGTGTGTGTGTGTGTGTGTGTGTGTGTGTGTATGTGTGTGTGTGTGTGTGTGTGTGTGTGTGCGTGTGTACTTACCTAATTGTACTTACCTAATTGTGCTTGCGGGGGTTGAGCTCTGGCTCTTTGGTCCCGCCTCTCAACCGTCAATCAACTGGTGTACAGATTCCTGAGCCTATTGGGCTCTATCATATCTACATTTGAAACTGTGAATGGAGTCAGCCTCCACCACATCACTTCCTAATGCATTCCATTTGCTAACTACTCTGACACTGAAAAAGTTCTTTCTAACGTCTCTGTGGCTCATTTGGGTACTCAGCTTCCACCTGTGTCCCCTTGTTCGCGTCCCACCAGTGTTGAAAAGTTCGTCCTTGTTTACCCGGTCGATTCCCCTGAGGATTTTGTAGGTTGTGATCATGTCCCCCCTTACTCTTCTGTCTTCCAGTGTCGTGAGGTGCATTTCCCGCAGCCTTTCCTCATAACTCATGCCTCTTAGTTCTGGGACTAGTCTAGTAGCATACCTTTGGACTTTTTCCAGCTTCGTCTTGTGCTTGACAAGGTACGGGCTCCATGCTGGGGCCGCATACTCCAGGATTGGTCTTACATATGTGGTGTACAAGATTCTGAATGATTCCTTACACAGGTTCCTGAACGCCGTTCTGATGTTAGCCAGCCTCGCATATGCCGCAGACGTTATTCTCTTTATGTGGGCTTCAGGAGACAGGTTTGGTGTGATATCAACTCCTAGATCTTTCTCTCTGTCTGTTTCATTAAGTACTTCATCTCCTATTCTGTATCCTGTGCCTGGCCTCCTGTTTCCACTGCCTAGTTTCATTACTTTGCATTTACTCGGGTTGAACTTCAACAGCCATTTGTTGGACCATTCACTCAGTCTATCCAGGTCATCTTGTAGCCTCCTACTATCATCCTCTGTTTCAATCCTCCTCATAATTTTTGCATCGTCGGCAAACATTGAGAGGAACGAATCTATACCCTCTGGGAGATCATTTACATATACCAGAAACAGTATAGGTCCAAGGACTGACCCCTGCGGGACTCCACTTGTGACGTCTCGCCAATCTGAGACCTCACCCCTCACACAGACTCGTTGTCTCCTGTTGCTTAGGTATTCCTCTATCCACCGGAGTACCTTCCCTCTCACTCCAGCCTGCATCTCCAACTTTCGCACTAGCCTCTTGTGTGGCACTGTATCAAAGGCTTTCTGACAATCCAAAAATATGCAGTCTGCCCACCCTTCTCTTTCTTGCCTTATTTTTGTTGCCTGGTCGTAGAATTCAAGTAACCCTGTGAGGCAGGACCTGCCATCCCTGAACCCATGTTGATGCTGTGTTACAAAGTTCCTTCGCTCCAGATGCTCCACTAGTTTTTTTCGCACAATCTTCTCCATCAGCTTGCATGGTATGCAGGTTAGGGACACTGGCCTGTAGTTCAGTGCCTCCTGTCTATCCCCTTTCTTGTATATCGGGACTACGTTAGCTGCTTTCCAAGTATCTGGCAGTTCCCCTGTTGCCAGTGATTTGTTATACACTATGGAGAGTGGTAGGCTCAGTTCTCTTGCTCCTTCCTTTAGAACCCAAGGGGAGATTCCATCTGGGCCTATAGCCTTCGTCACGTCCAACTCTAGTAAACACTTCCTTACTTCCCCACTGGTAATCTCAAACTCTTCCAGTGGTTCCTGGTTAGCTATTCCCTCACTTACCTCTGGAATTTCTCCTTGTTCTAAGGTGAAGACCTCCTGGAATTTCTTATTCAATTCCTCACACACTTCCTTGTCATTTGTAGTGAATCCTTCCGCCCCTATCCTTAATCTCATAACCTGTTCCTTTACTGTTGTTTTTCTCCTAATGTGGCTATGCAACAATTTAGGCTGAGTCTTTGCCTTGCTTGCGATGTCATTTTCGTATTGTCTTTCTGCCTCTCTTCTCATCCTGACATATTCATTCCTGGCATTCTGGTATCTTTCTCTGCTCTCCAGTGTCCTGTTATTCCTATAGTTTCTCCATGCCCTTTTACTTTGCTGCTTAGCTAGCCTACATCTTTGATTAAACCATGGGTTTCTCATCTTCATTTCTTTGTTTTCCTTTTGGACTGGGACAAACTTGTTTGCTGCGTCCTTGCACTTCTGCGTGATGTAATCCATCATATCTTGGGCCGTCTTTCCCCTGAGCTCTGTTTCCCATGCTATATCTGTTAGGAATTTTCTTATCCCCTCATAGTTTCCCTTTCGGTATGCTAACCTTTTGGTTTCGGTATCCCTCCTCGAGTTCAATAACCCTTCTTCAATCAAGTACTCAAACACCAGTACACTATGGTCGCTCATTCCTACTGGGTCCTCAAAACCGATTTCTCTTATGTCGGAGTCGTTCAGAGTGAAGACTAGGTCGAGTCTCGCTGGTTCGTCATTGCCTCTCATCCTTGTGGGTTCTCCGACATGCTGCGTTAAAAAGTTGCTTGTCACCACCTCCAATAGTTTGGCTCTCCACGTATCCTCGCCTCCATGCGGTTCCTTGTTCTCCCAGTCAATCTTTCCGTGATTGAAGTCGCCCATGATGAGCAGGTGGGATCTATTTCTACAGGCAGCAGAGGCTGCCCTCTCAATTATAGTGTTAACTGCCTTGTTGTTGTTTTCATACTCTTGACTGGGTCTCCTGTCATTTGGTGGAGGGTTGTATATTACTGCTACTACTATTCTTGGTCCTCCCATTGTTATGGTGCCTGCTATGTAGTCTCTGAACTCCTCACAGCCCGGGATGGCCATCTCCTTAAAACTCCATTCCCTTCTCATGAGTAGGGCCACTCCGCCTCCTCCTCTACCTTCCCTCTCTTTCCTTATTACTGTATACTCCTGGGGAAACACGGCATTCGTTATGATTCCAGAGAGTTTTGTTTCAGTGAGTCCGATTACATCTGGGTTAACTTCTTGTGCTCTTTCCCTTAGTTCACTTGTCTTGCTTGTGATCCCATCTATGTTCGAGTACATCACCCTGAAACTGACTCTCTTCTGCTTCTTTTCTGGGGGGGACCTTTGGGATCTGGGGTGAGTGGGAGCTGGGGGGACCTGGCACGGGGGGATTGGTGGAGGAGGGAGGGCTTGGGGTGGTGGGGGAGAGGGGGAGGGTACAGGGGGTGGATAAGAGGGGGAGGGTACAGGGGGTGGATAAGAGGGGGAGGGTACAGGGGGTGGATAAGAGGGGGAGGGTACAGGGGGTGGGTAAGAGAGGGAGGGTTGGGGAAGCATGGGGGGAGGAGAGGCTGTGGGGGATAGGGGAGATGGGGGGGCTTGGGGGAAGAGAAAAGGGTGGAGGGCTTGGGGGGCGTGGGGGAAAAGGGAGGGCTGAGGTGGGTGAGGAAGAGGGGAGGGTTTAGGGGAGTGGGGGAGAGGGGAAGACTTAGGTGGGGTGGGGGAGAGTGGGGGGCTTAGGGGGGAGGGGGAGAAGGGAGGGCATGGGGGTGGGAGAGACGGGAAGGCATGTGGAAGAAGGGAGGGCATGGGGGATGGGGGAGAAGGGAGGTCCTGGGGAGAGGGGTGAGGGGGAGAAGGGGGGTGAGTGGGGGGTGGGGGGTGGGTGGGGGGAGGGTGCCCTAGGTGGGTACTTAGTGGGGGGCTGACAGGGGATGGGGCAGGTTGGGTGTCTGTTGGGTAGAATTTGGGGGTGGTGCCCCAATCCCTGTGGCTGTTGCACTGTTTGAGGAGGGTTCTCCACTTCCCTCTGGGATTGTAGGGTTCTGGGTTGTGGTACTCTGATTTCCTTCTCTCTTCCTGCGCTCCTTCCTCGCGTCTGCTGTCCGTATTCTCTCTTCCCTTGTCATATCCCTCTGCAGGAATATTTTCTTGAACTTCTCTACACCTACACCTGTGTGTGTGTGTGTGTGTGTGTGTGTGTGTGTGTGTGTGTGTGTGTGTGTGTGTGTGTGTGTGTGTGTGCGTGTGTGTGTGTGTGTGTGTGTGTGTGTGTACACGTTAGTGTAGGGTAAAGGTGCAGCTACCGACTGGAGCGCCCGCAAGGGGTCGGGTGAGTGACTAACCCCTGGAGGGATTAACTGCTCTCATCTGTATGTAAACCAGAGGAGCCCCTGGAGCAGCAGCCCCTGGAGCAGCAGCCCCTGGAGCAGCAGCCCTTGGAGCAGCAGCCCCTGGAGCAGCAGCCCCTGGAGCAGCAGCCCCTGGAGCAGCAGCCCCTGGAGCAGCAGCCCCTGGAGCAGCAGCCCCTCGCATCCTAAATTTGTTAATAATCCGAGGTGAACCATGAATGGTCTGGTTGTTTAACCCCCCTACCACAACCCTGCCCTTAATACACCCTACCACAACCCTGCCCTTAATACACCCTACCACAACCCTGCCCTTAATACACCCTACCACAACCCTGCCCTTAATACACCCTACCACAACCCTGCCCTTAATACACCCTACCACAACCCTGCCCTTAATACACCCTACCACAACCCTGCCCTTAATACACCCTACCACAACCCTGCCCTTAATACACCCTACCACAACCCTGCCCTTAATACACCCTACCACAACCCTGCCCTTAATACACCCTACCCCAACCCTGCCCTTAATACACCCTACCCCAACCCTGCCCTTAATACACCCTACCACAACCCTGCCCTTAATACACCCTACCACAACCCTGCCCTTAATACACCCTACCACAACCCTGCCCTTAATACACCCTACCACAACCCTGCCCTTAATCCACCCTACCACAACCCTGCCCTTAATACACCCTACCACAACCCTGCCCTTAATACACCCTACCACAACCCTGCCCTTAATACACCCTACCACAACCCTGCCCTTAATACACCCTACCACAACCCTGCCCTTAATACACCCTACCACAACCCTGCCCTTAATACACCCTACCACAACCCTGCCCTTAATACACCCTACCACAACCCTGCCCTTAATACACCCTACCACAACCCTGCCCTTAATACACCCTACCACAACCCTGCCCTTAATACACCCAACCACAACCCTGCCCTTAATACACCCTACCACAACCCTGCCCTTAATACACCCTACCACAACCCGGCCCCTTAATACACCCTACCACAACCCTGCCCTTAATACACCCTACCACAACCCTGCCCTTAATACACCCTACCACAACCCTGCCCTTAATACACCCTACCACAACCCTGCCCTTAATACACACTACCACAACCCTGCCCTTAATACACCCTACCACAACCCTGCCCTTAATACACCCTACCACAACCCTGCCCTTAATACACCCTACCACAACCCTGCCCTTAATACACCCTACCACAACCCTGCCCTTAATACACCCTACCACAACCCTGCCCTTAATACACCCTACCACAACCCTGCCCTTAATACACCCTACCACAACCCTGCCCTTAATACACCCTACCACAACCCTGCCCTTAATACACCCTACCACAACCCTGCCCTTAATACACCCAACCACAACCCTGCCCTTAATACACCCTACCACAACCCTGCCCTTAATACACCCTACCACAACCCGGCCCTTAATACACCCTACCCCAACCCTGCCGTTAATACACCCTACCCCAACCCTGCCGTTAATACACCCTACCCCAACCCTGCCCTTAATACACTCTACCACCCTGCCCTTAATACACTCTACCACCCTGCCCTTAATACACCCTACCACCCTGCCCTTAATACATACTACCACCATGCCCTTAATACACCCTACCACCATGCCCTTAATACACCCTACCACCCTGCCCTTAATACACCCTACCACCCTGCCCTTAATACACCCTACCACCCTGCCCTTAATACACACTACCACCCTGCCCTTAATACACCCTACCACCCTGCCCTTAATACACCCTACCACCCTGCCCTTAATACACGCTACCACCCTGCCCTTAATACACACTACCACCCTGCCCTTAATACACGCTACCACCCTGCCCTTAATACACACTACAACCCTGCCCTTAATACACCCTACCACCCTGCCCTTAATACACCCTACAACCCTGCCCTTAATACACACTACCACCCTGCCCTTAATACACCCTACCACCCTGCCCTTAATACACCCTACCACCCTGCCCTTAATACACCCTACAACCCTGCCCTTAATACACCCTACCACCCTGCCCTTAATACACCCTACCACCCTGCCCTTAATACACCCTACCACCCTGCCCTTAATACACCCTACAACCCTGCCCTTAATACACACTGCCACCCTGCCCTTAATACACCCTACCACCCTGCCCTTAATACACCCTACCACCCTGCCCTTAATACACCCTATAACCCTGCCCTTAATACACACTACCACCCTGCCCTTAATACACACTACCACCCTGCCCTTAATACACCCTACAACCCTGCCCTTAATACACGCTACCACCATGCCTTTAATACACCCTACCACCCTGCCCTTAATACACACTACAACCCTGCCCTTAATACACACTACCACCCTGCCCTTAATACACACTACCACCCTGCCCTTAATACACCCTACCACCCTGCCCTTAATACACACTACCACCCTGCCCTTAATACACACTACCACCCTGCCCTTAATACACACTACCACCCTGCCCTTAATACACGCTACCACCCTGCCCATATGAATCAGCATTTTTTTTTAAATGACAAATTATAAATTAATAAATAAATTAATAGTGTATCAGGGGCCATTCCAGATAACTTGAAATTGCGAATTATTTGTATTTAAATAAATGTGGGTGTTTTCTATGTTAATTAAATAATTACTTTTGAGAAAGACTTCCATAAATTTGTTAATGGTTCTGACGCTGGCGAACGCTAAGAAGACTTAGCTCATTAAACTGTTGGTGGTGGGAATAAGTGCAAGGGGGCGTTAGAACAATGCGTAAATGGGTATATAATTATTATGAATTAAAAGCCCATTTACGCAGTGCGTGAGGTGCGTAAATGGTGTCTGGTGGATAGGTGTCTGGTGGATAGGCGTCTGGTGGATAGGCGTCTGGTGGATAGGCGTCTGGTGGATAGGCGACTGGTGGATAGGCGTCTGGTGGATAGGCGTCTGGTGGATAGGTGTCTGGTGGATACTCGTCTGGTGGATAAGTGTCTGGTGGATAGGCGACTGGTGGATAGGCGTCTGGTGGATAGGCGTCTGGTGGATAGGTGTCTGGTGGATAGGCGTCTGGTGGATAAGTGTCTGGTGGATAGGCGTCTGGTGGATAGGTGTCTGGTGGATAGGCGTCTGGTGGATAGGCGTCTGGTGGATAGGTGTCTGGTGGATAGGCGTCTGGTGGATAAGTGTCTGGTGGATAGGCGTCTGGTGGATAAGTGTCTGGTGGATAGGCGTCTGGTGGATAGGTGTCTGGTGGATAGGCGTCTGGTGGATAGGCGTCTAGTGGATAGGCGTCTGGTGGATAGGCGACTGGTGGATAGGCGTCTGGTGGATAGGCGACTGGTGGATAGGCGTCTGGTGGATAGGCGTCTAGTGGATAGGCGTCTGGTGGATAGGCGTCTGGTGGATAGGCGACTGGTGGATAGGCGTCTGGTGGATAGGCGACTGGTGGATAGGCGTCTGGTGGATAGGCGACTGGTGGATAGGCGTCTGGTGGATAGGGTCATTGATTGGTGTTTGTTGTAAAGGTTGCACTATAAAGTGGAATGTTGAGAAACATTGGTGTATATCCGCGAGGGTGTGTAACGTTCTTAGTTATGGTGGTGTGTGGGTGTACATCAGGGTGTAGTGTTGTGTGGGTGTACGTCAGGGTGTAATGTTGTGTGGGTGTACGTCAGGGTGTAGTGTTGTGTGGGTGTACGTCAGGGTGTAATGTTGTGTGGGTGTACGTCAGGGTGTAGTGTTGTGTGGGTGTACGTCAGGGTGTAGTGTTGTGTGGGTGTACGTCAGGGTGTAGTGTTGTGTGGGTGTACGTCAGGGTGTAGTGTTGTGTGGGTGTACGTCAGGGTGTAGTGTTGTGTGGGTGTAGGCCAGGGTGTAGTGTTGTGTGGGTGTAGGCCAGGGTGTAGTGTTGTGTGGGTGTACGTCAGGGTGTAGTGTTGTGTGGGTGTACGTCAGGGTGTAGTGTTGTGTGGGTGTAGGCCAGGGTGTAGTGTTGTGTGGGTGTACGTCAGGGTGTAGTGTTGTGTGGGTGTACGTCAGGGTGTAGTGTTGTGTGGGTGTACGTCAGGGTGTAGTGTTGTGTGGGTGTACGTCAGGGTGTAATGTTGTGTGGGTGTACGTCAGGGTGTAGTGTTGTGTGGGTGTAGGCCAGGGTGTAGTGTTGTGTGGGTGTACGTCAGGGTGTAGTGTTGTGTGGGTGTACGTCAGGGTGTAGTGTTGTGTGGGTGTACGTCAGGGTGTAGTGTTGTGTGGGTGTACGTCAGGGTGTAGTGTTGTGTGGGTGTACGTCAGGGTGTAGTGTTATGTGGGGTGTAGACCAGGGTGTAGTGTTATGTGGGTGTACGTCAGGGTGTAGTGTTATGTGGGTGTACGTCAGGGTGTAGTGTTATGTGGGGTGTAGACCAGGGTGTAGCGTTGTGTGGGTCTACGCCAGGGTGTAGTGTTGTGTGGGTGTACGTCAGGGTGTAGTGTTGTGTGGGTCTACGCCAGGGTGTTGTGTAGTGTAGTAACCTGCCCTATGGGTGTAGGTCAGGGTGTAGTATATTATGGGTGTAGTGGCGCAGGTCGCTGGGAGATGGCTGGGGTCGCTGGGAGATGGCTGGGGTCGCTGGGAGATGGCTGGGGTCGCTGGGAGATTGCGCAGGTCGCTGGGAGATGGCGCAGGGTGTAGTGTATTATGGGTGTAGGCCAGGGTGTAGTGTGTAGTGAAGTACTGGACACGTGAGCATATTCACGGTACTGTGCCGCGGGTGGTGGCACGTGAGGGTGTCTGGGGCCGTACAGTGCACACTGTTACTTGCCTCTCAGAGCAGCCAAGATGGTGATGTTGTGTTTAATTGCTGCGTGACGCCTGGCCTGTGTTGTGTGTGGCGCAGGTCGCTGGGGTCGCTGGGAGATGGCGCAGGTCGCTGGGGTCGCTGGGAGATGGAGCAGGTCGCTGGGAGATGGCGCAGGTCGCTGGGAGATGGCGCAGGTCGCTGGGGTCGCTGGGAGATGGCGCATGTCGCTGGGGTCGCTGGGAGATGGCGCAGGTCGCTGGGGTCGCTGGGAGATGGCGCAGGTCGCTGGGGTCGCTGGGAGATGGCGCAGGTCGCTGGGGTCGCTGGGAGATGGCGCAGGTCGCTGGGGTCGCTGGGAGATGGCGCAGGTCGCTGGGGTCGCTGGGAGATGGCGCAGGTCGCTGGGGTCGCTGGGAGATGGCGCAGGTCGCTGGGGTCGCTGGGAGATGGCGCAGGTCGCTGGGGTCGCTGGGAGATGGCGCAGGTCGCTGGACTACAACCCCTTGACTACAACGGGGTTGTAGTCAAGGGGGTGAGTATAACACGGGGTTGTAGTGAAGGGGTGGTTATAACACGGGGTTGTAGTGAAGGGGGTGGTTATAACACGGGGTTGTAGTGAAGGGGGTGGTTATAACACGGGGGTGTAGTGAAGGGGGTGAGTATAACACGGGGTTGTAGTGAAGGGGTGGTTATAACACGGGGTTGTAGTGAAGGGGGTGGTTATAACACGGGGTTGTAGTGAAGGGGGTGAGTATAACACGGGGTTGTAGTGAAGGCTAGGTTATCTCAGAGAAGACGTACATTGACAGGTAGGATTGCAAGATATCATACAGGAGCAGCATGTGGAGGGAGGAACGGAACCATCAGGAAAAAGCGCCAATCCATTACCACTATATAGCACCTGACAGCTGAGTTCCTGACAGCTGAGTGCCTGACAGCTGAGTGACAGCTGAGTGGACAGTGATTCGGATTCGTAGTCCTGAGGTTCCGGGTTCGAGGCGGAGACAAATGGGCAAAATGTTTCTTTCGCCCTGATGCCCCTGTTACCTAGCAGTAAATAGGTACCTGGGAGTTAGACAGCTGCTACGGACTGCTTCCTGGGGGGGGGGGGTAACAAAAAGGAGGCCTTGACGAGGCCGCGGGGACGTTAAGCCCAGAAATCATCTCAAGATAACCTCAAGATAGCACTAGGAAGTGGTCAGGATAAGGATTGGGGGTTAGGATAGGGGAAAGGAATGGTGCCCAACCACTTGGACGGTAATGGAGGAGGACTCAGCAGGAGGCTGAGTTAGGGGCCCAGGTACTCACCTGGTTGTACTCACCTAGTTGTGTTTGCGGGGGTTGAGCTCTGGCTCTGGTTCCGCCTCTCAACCGTCAATCAACAGGTGTCTACACTCTGGTGATCTAGGTGTGATCCCTGTGTCAGCACAGGACTGGAACATGCGCCAGGGGAAGCTGCAGGAAGCCTCGGCTTGTCTGCAGCTGTAGTACAGCTGTAGTGCAGCTGGAGCGCAGCTGTAGCGCAGCTGTAGTGCAGCTGTAGCACAGTTGTAGCGCACCTGTAGCGCTGCTGTGGTGCAGCTGTAGCGCTGCTGTGCTGCAGCTGTAGTGCAGCTGTGGTGCAGCTGTAGCGCTGCTGTGGTGCAGCTGTAGCGCTGCTGTGGTGCAGCTGTAGCGCTGCTGTGGTGCAGCTGTAGCGCTGCTGTGCTGCAGCTGTAGCGCTGCTGTGCTGCAGCTGTAGCGCTGCTGTGCTGCAGCTGTAGTGCAGCTGTCCCCTAGTAAGGGATCTTACCCTGGACCAACGTTGTGCGACATTTAGTAATATTTGTTGATTATTATAATAAAAAACGGCTGAATAGTACAGAACAATTACGGTAATTGTACATAACTGTACAATTACGGTAATTGTACATAACTGCAGAGTACAAACAGTACAATTACGAATATTGCGCTCCACTTTGTGATTACCGTAAGCCATTCATTAAAGCCAGAATTATTTAGGAGTGTACACTAAGGATAACTATAATTAGTCTTGTAAAATTGTTATATTTACGGAAATGTCGGGTAACTTTTCACGATATATATATATATATATATATATATATATATATATATATATATATATATATATATATATATATATATATATATATTTAGACCATTTGGAGGTCGCGTGAGCCATGAGATTATATCATCACGGCTTAGATAAGTACTACATATAGGGATATATGCTTTCTTTGAAGGGGGTGGGGGGGGGGGTGATATAACCTAAATATTATATACTTAGCCAGTAGATTCTGTTTGGTTATCCCAGTGGAAGACTAAGTATGAATGATTAGAGTCCAATGTGTGGACCGGATCAGGGTCCGAACAATGGACCGGTTCAGAGTCCGAGCAATGGACCGGTTCAGGGTCCGAGCAATGGAACGGTGAGAGGCCAACAGAGTCCAACAGTCCACCCGGACTGTTGTCGTCCGGGTGAACAATACTAGTCTACATAAGACATTTCGATACCGATACTTAGTAATATTTTTTCCGATTCTGATATGGTAAAACTCGGCATATACCACCAACATTGAAAAACTGGACGATATCACAAATACCGATAATGAAAAATAGGTCGATATATCCGATAACAAAAACATGGGCGCCCTTCTATTTCATAAATGTTTGTAAATACAAAAAGTTAACACTTTTCTCTCTGTATAGCAGTCTATGGCCTTGGCCAGTTGAAACAACACAAATATGATAAGTCGTGACGAGGTGTTAGAATATTTAAGTACACATGGAGCGTATGTGAAGTATATTTGAAGTATACCTGGAGTATACGTGGAGTATATCTGGGGTGAGGTCTGGGAGTGGTTCTATTCCGCAAAACGTGGTCCAAAAGGCTAGTATCGGAGCAGATCGTAGACCAATGTCAGGCGGGTAGTTTACAGCACCAACAGTCTGGCAGATCAGCCGTATTCCAGGAGGATCTGGCTAGAGAACGAGGCACATAACAGTGACAGCTGAAACAATCACATGGACAGCCTGACCAAACGAGTCTAGTCCACTCGTTAAGACAGCCCCATTCAAGAGGGAATTAAGAATCACCGAGTTATTTATTAATGATTTACCACCAGTTGGCCTTCCTGATGGCTTGATCAGCCAGGTTGTTGGTGCCAGAACTCTGACTTACGTAGCGTTGCAGAAATCGTGGGCTAATTGATATTTGTGTTAGTGATAAAGTGTTTAATATGTAGTGTTGACAAAAATGTTGTTGTTGTTTAAACCTCACCTCAATACACCATGAGTTGAGCTTGCGTATATACCTGGATTGTACCTGGATGAGGTTCTGAGAGTTCTTCTACTCCCCAAGCCCGGCCCGAGACCAGGCTTGACTTGTGACAGCTTGGTCCACCAGACTGTTGCTTGGAGCGGCCCGCAGGCCCACATACCCACCACAGCCCGGTTGGTCCGGCACTCCTTGAAGAAAACTATCTAGTTTTCTCTTAAAGTTATAATGCCACACACACACAACACGGACACAATGAGCTCGCTCTCTCATAACCCTCTCGAGTGCATGTGAGGGAAGCTCTTGCACTCTACACCTCTTGGTAAGTCTCCAGGAGCTCTTGAGTGCTTTAAATCCAGTGATAAACGCTCTCCTGGTGCTCTTCAGCGCTCTCAGGGCAGTTGGTGTTTGTGAAGGTGGCTATCATACACCACCTGTCGTACCTGTGACCTGCGCCACACCCAGGGCGACCCGGCACACCCAGGGCGACCCGCCACGCCCAGGGCGACCCGCCACACCCAAGGCGACCAGCCACACCCAGGGCGACCAGCCACACCCAGGGCGACCAGCCACACCCAGGGCGACCAGCCACACCCAGGGCGACCCGCCACACCCAGGGCGACCAGCCACACCCAGGGCGACCAGCCACACCCAGGGCGACCAGCCACACCCAGGGTGACCCGCCACACCCAGGGCGACCCGCCACACCCAGGGTGACCCGCCACACCCAGGGTGACCCGCCACACCCAGGGCGACCCGGCATACCCAGGGCGACCCGCCACGCCCAGGGTGATCCGCCACACCCAGGGCGACCCGCCACACCCAGGGTGACCCGCCACACCCAGGGCGACCCGCCACACCCAGGGCGACCAGCCACACCCAGGGTGACCTGGTGTAGCAGGAGCTACATAGGGTGTTGCTGCCCGGTGTAGCAGGAGCTACATAGGGTGTTGCTGCCCGGTGTAGCAGGAGCTACTGTAGGGTGTTGCTGTCTGGTGTAGCAGGAGCTACTGTAGGGTGTTGCTGCCTGATGTAGCAGGAGCTACTGTAGGGTGTTGCTACCTGGGGTGCCAGGAGCTACTGTAGGGTGTTGCTGCCTGATACGTTGCGCCTCTGTACAGGTGCGCGAGTCACTGGGAATTAGGATCGCGTTGACCAGACACTATTCAACCCCAGAAGCACTAAGCACTGATCTCTTAATATGACACAGCACTCATATTAAGTGATGAGAGGCCTCGTATAACAACCCCGGGATCTTTAAGAAGAATGACTGTCGTTAGATCTCTCTCTGCTAACACCAAGTGCAAATTATAAGAGAGGATTATACCAGGAGTATACCTGTAGTGAATTGTGGGAGTTCTAGTGGCCACTGCCACTCTTCTGGTCAGGGAAGGTGTCCAATCAGCAGCTGGACACCCTCGTAAATACTGTCAAGCGGTACCTTCCCCCGCGATAGCAGCAACAGCTCCAAGCACAACCCGTTCTCGCAAATTCGTAAAGTCAATATTGACTTATTAACTACGTGCATAGGTGATATACTAAACGTAATAGATACCCTTAAAAAGATTCATAGAAAACACCGACATTACCTAACCTTGTTAGTATCTTAAGATAAGCATCTTATAGCTTCGTAATTACAATTATTACTTAACCTATACCTATTATAGGTTAGGTAATAATTGTAATTACGAAGCAATAAGATGCTTATCTTAACATACTAGCAAGGTTAGGTAAGGTCGGTGTTTTCTATGAATCTTTTTAAGGGTATCTATTATGTTAAGGATGTCACCTATGCACATATTTAATAAGTCAATATTGACTTATTAAATTTGCGAGAACGGGTTGGCCAAGCAACAGCCTGTTGGACCAAGTTATCACAAGCCGAGCCTGGCCTCAGGCCGGGCTCGGGGACTAGAATAACTCCCACAACCCTATCCAGGTATGCTCCAGGTATGGACATAGCAAGGACTGACAGTATAAATGTGCGCTCAGCACTCAGCATATCCTCTCACGACCAACGATCACTCCAAACATCTGACACTCACGGGTTACTCATGCCCGTGCCACGTCCCCTTGTGATGGCTTCATTGTCATCAATCAATCGGTGTTCTACTCCGCCAGTCCGGCCACTGACTTGGGATAAATTGGTCAAACAGGCTGTTGTTGGAGGTAGCTGCTCTTACACCCTTGCCCCTCTCATAACCTTCCCCCTCTCTCCCACCCCCTCGCCCCTCTCTCCCACACCCTCGCCCCTCTCTCTCCCACACCCTCGCCCCTCTCTCTCCCACACCCTCGCCCCTCTCTCCCACACCCTCGCCCCTCTCTCCCACACCCTCGCCCCTCTCTCATACCCTCCCCCTCTCTCATACCCTCCCCCTCTCCCACACCCTCCCCCCCTCTCTCCCACACACCCTCCCCCCTCTCTCCCATACCCTCCCCCCTCTCTCCCACACCCTCCCCCTCTCAGGGACTATAACTCTTGTAGAACATTATATATTTTTTAAATTGTTATTATCAATCTCTAAACAAATTGACTTTTCTTCTTATGAGTTAAGCGTGCTTTTTTTTAGTGTATTTTTGAGGAAATTTGCTGACGCTGTGCCTGATGATTATTGAAGTTAGTGGATGAGTTTAGAGACTGCACCGATCACGCTGTTCCCCGAATGTTTTTAAGCATGCTTCAAAAGTTTCTTTAAGCATGCTTCAAAAGTTCCTTTAAGCATGCTTCAAAAGTTCCTTTAAGCATGCTTCAAAAGTTCCTTGAAGCGTGCTTCAAAAGTTCCTTTAAGCATGCTTCAAAAGTTCCTTTAAGCATGCTTCAAAAGTTCCTTTAAGCATGCTTCAAAAGTTCCTTTAAGCATGCTTCAAAAGTTCCTTGAAGCATGCTTCAAAAGTTCCTTTAAGCATGCTTCAAAAGTTCCTTTAAGCATGCTTCAAAAGTTCCTTGAAGCATGCTTCAAAAGTTCCTTTAAGCATGCTTCAAAAGTTCCTTTAAGCATGCTTCAAAAGTTCCTTTAAGCATGCTTCAAAAGTACCTTTAAGCGTGCTTCAAAGTTCCTTTAAGCGTGCTTCAAATGTTCCTTTAAGCATGCTTCAAAAGTTCCTTTAAGCATGCTTCAAACGTTCCTTGAAGCATGCTTCAAAAGTTCCTTTAAGCATGCTTCAAAAGTTCCTTTAAGCATGCTTCAAAAGTTCCTTGAAGCGTGCTTCAAAAGTTCCTTTAAGCATGCTTCAAAAGTTCCTTTAAGAATGCTTCAAAAGTTCCTTTAAGCATGCTTCAAAAGTTCCTTTAAGCATGCTTCAAAAGTTCCTTTAAGCATGCTTCAAAAGTACCTTTAAGCGTGCTTCAAAGTTCCTTTAAGCGTGCTTCAAAAGTTCCTTTAAGCATGCTTCAAAAGTTCCTTTAAGCATGCTTCAAAAGTTCCTTTAAGCATACTTCAAAAGTTCCTTTAAGCATGCTTCAAGAGTTCCTTTAAGCATGCTTCAAAAGTTCCTTTAAGCATGCGTCAAAAGTTCCTTTAAGCATGCTTCAAAAGTTCCTTAAAGCGTTCTTCAAAGGTCCCTTTAAGCGTTCTTCAAAAGTTTCTTTAAGCGTTCTTCAAAGGTCCCTTTAAGCGTGCTTCAAAAGTTCCTTTAAGCGTCCTTCAAAAGTCCCTTTAAGCATGCTTCAAACGTTCCTTTAAACATGCTTCAAATTCTGATCCATCAAATGTGTTTCATATAGTGGTCCTTGAAGCCTGTGAAGCTGGAGCTCCGGGCCTCCTTGGGTAAGATCTCTCAGCTTTAAAGAGTACGGAGATCGACCCAATTTTTAAATGCAATTACGTTAACGCAGAAAAGCTGAAACGCTGCACTAAGCAGAGAGTAATTTTTCGGTCCAGACACCGACACGTTCGAAAACAATATCGAACACATTAGGCACATTTTATAATACATGGATTAGCAAACGAATCATTTGACACTGTTCTGCCCTCCTAGAAGTGAAGGCAAGAGGCAGCTTGAGGTTATCTCAAGATAACCTCAAGATAACCTCAAGAGGCAGCCCGTCTGACCAATAGAGGCCTCTCTTCATTAATCTCGGGAAACGTCAAAATGAGATGCTATTAATTTCAATAGTACACCGGGATTTTGACGCAATAGTCAATATAGCGTCGAAATTGCTCTGCAGTTGACTACATACCGAGAGGTCATAAACTGTGTCGACGAACACTAACCACAACCCAGGCACTGATAGTTTAGACAGCCAAATTAACAATGTCGAAGGACACTGGGTCGAGGTACACAAAAACGACGGCAATATTGGCGAGCCAAAAGGTAATATGACAGTGAGAGCAAAAATGAGAAAAATGAGAGCGAAAATGAAAAAGATGAGAGCAACAATGAGAATTATGAGAGCAAAAATGAGAATGAATGTGGAAACGAAAAATTTGGGACAAACAACACAGACTGCCCCAAAACAGAGGTGGCCAAGGCACCCACAGGTATAAACAACCAGAATAAAATCACAAATGAAAATATTTGCAAATATTATGCAAAAGAAATGTGCAAATATGGGCCAGAAAGCACAGAATACATCTTCATGCATCCCCGAAAACACCGAAACATATTAGGGACGGGTAAATGTAGTTTTGAAACAATGTTCAGATATTTCCACTCTAAATTTTGCAAATTCTGAAATAATTCTCAATTAATGAGTGGAAATGCTATGATCTTCAACGCCCTGATTTCCATGTGAGAGATACACATCGCTATAGAAGAGAGGCGGTCAAACTTAATAGCCCTGGAAGTTTTGTAGAGGCAGGCAGGCAAGCTTTTGATAAATGTGACCATGGTGTTATTGCACATAAAATGCGTTCAAAAGGAATTACCGGGAAAATAGGCAGATGGATCTACAATTTCCTGACTGACAGAACCCAATGTGTAATAGTCAACAAAATAAAATCCAGCCCATCAACCGTGAAGAGCTCAGTCCCCCAGGGTACTGTGCTTGCTCCAGTACTTTTTCTCATCCTCATATCGGACATAGACCAGAACACAACCTATAGCACTGTATCATCCTTTGCAGATGACACTAGGATTTTCATGAGAGTTGGCAACATAGAGGACACGGCAAACCTCCAATCAGATGTAGATCAGGTCTTTCTATGGGCTACAGAAAATAATATGGTATTCAACGAGGATAAGTTTCAGCTCATGCGCTACGGAAAAATTGAAAACATAAAAACAGGAACCACGTACAAAACGCAGGCAAATCATAACATAGAACGAAAAGGCAATGTAAAGGACCTGGGTGTACTCATGTCGGAAGACCTTACCTTTAAAGAACACAATAAAGTAGCCGTCACAACTGCAAGAAAAATGACAGGTTGGATAACAAGAACTTTTCACACTAGAGATGCTATACCGATGATGATACTTTTCAAAACGCTTGTGCTATCTAGAGTGGAGTACTGCTGCACAATGACAGCCCCTTTCAAAGCTGGAGAAATTGCTGACCTAGAGAGCGTGCAGAGATCCTTTACTGCTAGAATCCACTCAGTAAAACATCTAAATTACTGGGACCGACTAAAGAGCCTAAATCTGTACTCCCTTGAGCGCAGGCGGGAGAGATACATAATAATTTACACGTGGAAAATAATTGAGGGGCTGGTCCCAAACCTGCACACAGAAATAACACCACATGAGACCAGAAGACATGGCAGGATGTGCAGAATACCCCCGTTGAAAAGCAGAGGTGCAACAGGTACTCTGAGAGAGAACTCTATCAACATCAGAGGCCCGAGACTGTTCAACGCGCTTCCACTACACATAAGGGGCATAACTGGCAAACCCCTCACAGTGTTCAAGAGAGAACTGGATAAGCACCTCCAAAGGATACCTGATCAACCAGGCTGTGACTCATACGTCAGGCTGCGAGCAGCCGCGTCTAACAGCCTGGTTGATCAGTCCAGCAACCAGGAGGCCTGGTCGACGACCGGGCCGCGGGGACACTAAGCCCCGGAAGCACCTCAAGGTAGCCTCAAGGTAGGTAGGCAGAAACAGAGAGAGGAACAGGCAGACAGAAATGCTACAGGAGTACGGATGGGGAAGGGGGAGATGCTAAAGACTGGACTACAATTCGTCACCAAGTGCACACATGCTACACCTCCCAACTACATAGAAACTACCACACTCCCCAGTACCACTACCATAATTGGACAAACCATTTCCAGACCAGCACACCCTGGGTCAGGGTGAAAACGAGAGAGAACTACCAAAACCTTCCAGAAGTGACACACAATATGGACAATCATTCATATTTGCAAACATACAAGGCCTAAAGTCAAAATCAAGAAATAAAGTTAAGTTCATAAATGGCCTCCTATTAGAGTCAAACTCAATATTTGGGGCACTGTCGGAAACTCATGTGAAAGATTACATGGATAGTGAAATCTGGATTCCAAATTATAATTTATATAGATGTGACAGAGAAAATAGGTCAAATGGAGGAATATGTCTGTATATTAAAGAGGACCTGGTATGCACATAGCTACTAAACTTAACCAATGAGCTGGTGGAGGTACTTGGAATCAAGGAAGAAAAAATAAACCTAATTATTATTCTAACCATCAGAGGCAACGGTTGTGGAATTCACAGCTTCTGTGACAAATTTTAGCTCAACGAACAGATTACAGAACCAATTAGGATCGAAAACAAGCTAGACCTGATATTCAAAATGATGAACTAATCAGAGACATAACAATCTCAGATACTACATACTCAGACCATAAGCTCATTGAAGTGCAAACTAACATTAATAACGGTAGTAGGTCTAAGAGACCCAACAAGCGAGAAGGGGTATTCAATCAATTAAATTTCAACAATAAGAGGATCAACTGGGAGAAAATCAATGTAGACCTTGCAAACATTCAATGGAAAACAGTGTTAGCGACAAAACTCCCACACAGGGAATAGCTCAACTGAGAGCTGAAGCTTACAAGGTCTGCTTGAAGCACGTGCCTGTGAGGAGGGGCAGAAAGAGGACCACTCTAGAAAGAGAACACAGGCTACTGTACAGAAGGAAAAAAATAACGGAAAAGTTTAAACAGACACGACTATCACAAGCAAGGAAAATAAACCTAAACAGGGAGATCAAAGAAATAGAACAAACGTTGAAGCGATCATACGAGTCTGAGGAAATGGAATTGGAACAGAAAGCTATACAAGAGATAAAGAAAAAGCTAAATATTTTTTCACATATGCAAAATCAAAATCAAAAACTTCCAACAGTATTGGACCTTTACTTACAACGGAAGGTACGTACACAAAGGACAACAAAGGAATTAGTGAAGTTCTAAGAAGCCAGTATGAGGCTATGTTTAGCACACCAATAAACAACATGAAAGTTGATGACCCAGACAGCTTCTTTATGAATGACATTCAAGCTGCAGATAATATAACGGATATTAACACGAACTCTGAAGACTTTGAAAGAGAAAGTGACTAAGTTTATTTACAGTGATCCACTGTAACCCACTAGTTTACTGTGATCCACTGTTTACTGTGACCCACTGTTTACTGTGACCGACTGTCTGGTTAACTAATGAATGGATGGTGGCAATCTTGTGTAGCTTCCGGGGATCAACGGCCTCTCGGTCCGGTCCCCGACCAGGCCTCCTGGTTGCTGGACTGATCAACCAGGCTGTTGGACGCGGCTGCTCGCAGCCTGACGTATGAATCACAGCCTGGTTGATCATGTATCCTTTGGAGGTGTTTATCAAGTTCTCTCTCTTAAACACCGTGCGGGGTCGGCCAGTTATGCCGCTCTACCTCTTATCTACTTTCATCTACTCATTATATTCATCTCTCCTCTACCCCTTCTTCCTCTCTAAGTCTACCCTTCATCCCATTTTCTCCCTAAACGTTACCTTTGACAGAACTCCTGTACCGTTCCTCATTCTTCATCTCCCTCTTCCTTCTTTTCTGCTCTTCTTCATCTCTTCACTTTTCTATTTACCGATGAGTTACATAGTTTCTTCGCGGGTCACTTCCTGTTGTTTTAAGGTTGCCGACCGTTTTCTTTTTTTAAGGGCAGCTTCCCGTTTTTAATGGTCACTTCCATTTTGGGGGTGACTTTTTGTTTTCTGGGGGTCACATCCATTTTTTATGGGGTCACTTCCTTCCTGTAAATCACTTATTGCTGAAGGCCACATTATTTCTTACTGATGTGGCCAGCATCAATGCTGCTGGCTGTTCTCAGAGTAAAGTGATTCTAATGTCCGATCAGCCATCCTGGTTAAATTTATCTAGATATTTGTGATGGTCTGAATAGCCTATTACGGTTTCAATAATAGTCTACTTGTTAACTAACAAGCGAACCTTTGTCCTAAATAGAGAACATTCTCAAGTTATAACTTTATTGTATTATAAATCGTTAGTTAAAATATGAAACATGTATACTTAACTCGTATTCTTGGAAAAGGTCTGAAGAATTTGGTTTTCTATAAATTAAATTCTAGGGGACACTCAAATAGATTCCGAATTCCATATTTCCTTTAAGAATAATTCACCATATTAACATAACCATACTTAATGTAACCTTAACCTAACAATGGATAGGGAGTAGATAATAGCATTACTTACATAGTGGTTTTGAAGTGATTACCTCCAGGGTACCTCCAGGGTACCTCCAGGGTACCTCCACCCTGAGAACAAGCCGCACACAGTGGCCCAATGTTGTGGGTTATCATGTGGAGGAGGACGGGTGGCCCACCCCTGTTATCATGTGGAGGAGGACGGGTGGCCCACCCCTGTTATCATGTGGAGGAGGACGGGTGGCCCACCCCTGTTATCATGTGGAGGAGGACGGGTGGCCCACCCCTGTTATCATGTGGAGGTGGACGGGTGGCCCACACCTGTTATCATGTGGAGGTGGACGGGTGGCCCACCCCTGTTATCATGTGGAGGTGGACGGGTGGCCCACCCCTGTTATCATGTGAAGGTGGACGGGTGGCCCACCCCTGTTATCATGTGAAGGTGGACGGGTGGCCCACCCCTGTTATCATGTGAAGGTGGACGAGTGGCCCACACTGTTCTACATCAGATATAACCTAGCAATGCCCACTGGAATTTCCCCTCAAAGCCACAGGTAAACATCGATATTTATATTCCTTCCTTTGATGGTATCTCTTCCATCGTGCAGGGAAGGGCAAAGTTGGGAGATAACGAGAGGGACGGAGAGAGGGAGAGAGGGAGAGAGGGAGAGGGGAAGGGAGGGAGAAAGAGAGAGTAAAGAGTGTGTCGGAGAGAGAAATACAGACACGGGCACATGCTTAATAACTTCCATATACATTCATCTAGTTGCAAGTGAGACGTCATTTAGCATAAGACTGACTCAGCCCGTCGCTGATATGCTCAGGGTATATCAATACATTTACAAAAACAATTTGTCTAGGCTATGCTGTTTGATATGATGATATAACCACGGGTAACTCAACCCACGCTAAGCAATCCTATCCAGACCTATACTAACCTAACTTGTCCTATCTTATTCCAATCTAACGCATGTTATCCTATCTTAATCTAATCTCACCAATCTTAATCTAACCTTCCCAATCTTATCCAATTGTATCTTTTCCTAATCTAGGCTATCCTAACATAACCTATCCTAATGTATCCTATCGTATAATAATGTATCATATCGTAACCCAACACATCTTATCCTAACCATTCCTTATCCTACCTTACCATAACCTCAAGGTAAGACCTATTCAGCCAGTCTCAAAATCCCTCTCCAAGAGGAGGAGAATTCAGCAAATTTAAATATAATAACAAACTGATTAACTAGGAACAAATGAACCAAGACATTGCAAAAATATGTGAGGGAGCCGGTCGGCCGAGCGGACAGCACGCTGGACTTGTGATCCTGTGGTCCCGGGTTCGATCCCAGGCGCCGGCGAGAAACAATGGGCAGAGTTTCTTTCACCCTATGCCCCTGTTACCTAGCAGTAAAATAGGTACCTGGGTGTTAGTCAGCTGTCACGGGCTGCTTCCTGGGGGTGGAGGCCTGGTCGAGGACCGGGCTGCGGGGACACTAAAAAGCCCCGAAATCATCTCAAGATAACCTCAAGATAAGCGCTGCTAGAAAATGCATACAAGCGCTTTGATAAAATAGGTACAGTAGAACTAGAAATATATGGAATTCAAATACCGTTGACCTGGATGACGGTTCTTCTGCTCCCCAAGCCCCCGGCCTTGACTTGTGAGAGTTTGGTCCACCAGGCTGTTGCTTGGAGCGGCCCGCAGGCCCACATACCCACCACAGCCCGGTTGGCTTGATTTTCTGCACTTCTTGCAGAAAACCGTCTAGTTTTCTTGAAGACTTCTAATTTTCTTCCGTTATCTTGAGGTTATCTTGAGATGATTTCGGGGTTTCCGTGTCCCCGCGGCCCGGTCCTCGACCAGGCCTCCACCCCCAGGAAGCAGCCCGTGACAGCTAAGTCCCAGGTACCTATTTACTGCAAGGTAACAGGTGCATCAGGGTGAAAGAAACTCTGCCCATTGTTTTTCGCCGGCGCCCAGGATCGAACCCGGGACCACAGGATCACGCGTCCGGTGTTCTGTCCGCTCAGTATATTTATTATACTTAATGGGAAATGACAGGTTGGATAACAAGGACCTTCCAAACAAGGGACGCTATACCAATGATGATACTCTTCAAGACGCTAGTGCTCTCTAGAGTGGAGTACTGCTGCACAATGATAGCCCCTTTCAAAGCTGGAGAAATTGCTGACCTGGAGATCGTGCAGAGATCCTTTACTGCTAGAATCTACTCAGTAAAACATCTAAACTCTTGGGACCGACTAAAGAGCCTAAATCTGTATTCTCTTGAGTACAGGCGGGAGAGATACATAATAATTTACACATGAAAAATATTATAAGGACTGGTTTCAAACCTGCACACAGAAATAACATCACATGAGACCAGGAGGCATGGCAGGATGTACAGAATACCCCCGTTGAAGAGCAGAGGTGCAACAGGTACTCTGAGAGAGAACTATCAACATCAGAGGCCCGAGACTGTTCAATACGCTTCCACTACACATAAGGGGCATAACTGGCCGACCCCTCACAGTGTTCAAGAGAGAACTTGATAAACACCTCCAAAGGATACCTGATCAACCAGGCTGTGACTCATACGTCAGGCTGCGAGCAGCCGCATCCAACAGCCTGGTTGATCAGTCCAGCAACAATGAGAACTGATCAGAGACCGGGCCGCGGGGACGTTTATCTCTGGATCACCACAAGGTAACCTCAAGGTATCCCGTGTGTGGCGATGTTATCCTGTTAGTGCTGGAACTATATCCACTCCCAAATCTTTCTCTATGTGATTCCTGTAGTCGTCTTTCCCTCATGGAGGGAGCCGGTCGGCCGAGCGGACAGCACGCTGGACTTGTGATCCTGTGGTCCTGGGTTCGATCCCAGGCGCCGGCGAGAAACATTGGGCAGAGTTTCTTTCACCCTATGCCCCTGTTACCTAGCAGTAAAATAGGTACCTGGGTGTTAGTCAGCTGTCACGGGTTGCTTCCTGGGGGTGGAGGCCTGGTCGAGGACCGGGCCGCGGGGACACTAAAAAGCCCCGAAATCATCTCAAGATAACCTCAAGATGGTGTACATGCCTTCTGGTCTTTTACCTTTCCCATCTTCATTACCTTACATTTGTTTGGATTGAATTCTAACAACCATTTGTCTGACCACTCCTGGAGTTTGTCAAGGTCCTCCTGTAACTTCCTGCAATTCTCTGATTTTATATTCCTCATGAGCTCTGCGTTATCTGCAAACATTGACATATACGAGGTCTTCCCATCTCGTAGGTCACTCCTATACATTAGGAACGGTCCCAAGACCGTCTTGTGACACTCACTTGTTACATCCACCCAGCTTGAACCCTCCTCTCTGACTGTGACTCATCTGGTTTCATCTGTGACTCAACTGTGAAAACATCTGTTTTCTGTCGTTCAGGTACTCCCTTCCCCAGTCCAGTGTTGTCCCAGTTATCCCAGTCTGGTTCTCCATCTTGCACAACGGTCTTTCATGAGGAACAGTGTTAAAAGCCTTTTGACAGTCTAGGAAAATACAGGCTACCTAGACTTCATTTACCCGGTCTTATTTTAGTAACCTTCTCATAGAACTCAGTCAACTCTTTCCTTTTCTAACTCCATGCTCTCTCAATCACCCCCCCCCCCCTTTCCACCCGCAGTAACTCCTCCCTATCCCCTCCATCCACAGTATCTCCCCCCCTCCCGGCCCCCTCCACCCACAGTAACTTCCCCCCCCCCCCTGCCCCCTCCACCCACAGTATGTGTAGTGGAAGCGTGTTGAACAGTCTCGGGCCTCTGATGTTGATAGAGTTCTCTCTCAGAGTACCTGTTGCACCTCTGCTTTTCAACGGGGGTATTCTGCACATCCTGCCATGTCTTCTGGTCTCATGTGGTGTTATTTCTGTGTGCAGGTTTGGGACCAGCCCCTCTAATGCGATACTGCCAAATATGAAAACGTCATTTAGAAACCTAAATCAGGACTCTTTCAAGGCAATCTATACAACATTTGTTACACCAATACTAGAATCTGCAGCACAAGAATGAAGCCGCATCTATTGAAGCATAAAACCAAGATTGAAAAATTACAAAGATTTGCAACAAAACTGTGATGCATAAAACTGATTTGCAAAGTCTTCAGAGCTAAGAGGGTTTAGCTACGAACAAAGACTAATGGAACTAAATCTCACCACCCTTGAGGATTGAAGGAACAGAGAGGATATGATCACAATATACAACATCCTGAAGGGAATACATAAGGTGGACGAGAATAGCCCTTTTTTAGACAAAGCAGGACAAGAGGACACCGGTGGAAGCAGGTAACGGAAATGAGCCAAGGAATGGAAGGAAATAGTCGCTCCCTTTACGGATGGTCAACAAGTGGAATGCATTGAAAGAAGTAGTTGTTGAAGCCACTTCTATTCACAACTTTAGGACTAGATTTGACCAAGAATTTGAACGCCAGAATGGTTAAACTGTTACACCACAGGTACAACAATGCTAGTTAAGTGGAATATAAAGATCTGCTTGACACCTGGTTGATGGGGTTCTGGGAGTTCTTCTACTCCCCAAGCCCGGCCCGAGGCCAGGCTCGACTTGTGAGTGTTTGGTCCACCAGGCTGTTGCTTGTAGCGGCCCGCAGGCCCACATACCCACCACAGCCCAGCTGATCTAGACCTCACTCTATCACAGACACTGTTAGGTAAGCACACCACACCAGACTATACCTGATATTACCCCCCCCCCCTCCTCCCACACACACACACACCACCTGTACCTATCACCTCTCCTACTGCGCCTGTTTCGTTTGGCTGTTGTGGGTGGTGGTAAGCATGTTTGGCAAAGACTAGAGATAAACACCGATAAGTAACGGTAATGTCTTCTCATACACAATAACATAATAAATTGATAAAAGCCCACACTTATGTATTTGTGCATTTAATTTAACTTTTTATGTATTCGTGTATTTTATGTAAAGCTGTTGTTTTAGATTCAGCAACTCGGAACAAAAAGTTGCAAGTAGCACGGGCTATGGTGAGCCCGTGGTGGACTTACCTGGCACAGGAGCGGGGCTGTAACTGCTGGTGGCTACGACTTCTTTTTGAGAATATATATACAGGCGAAACCCCCCTCCCCTCCTGTGGCTACACACTATCTAGTCCTCTTATCTTTCTTCACCTCCTAATTATCTTATCTCTATTCCCGACTGCCGATGTACCCGCGGGGATGACTTCTATGGAATTATGGTCAGTTGTCCTAACTATAATTGGACATTGTTACTAGCAGAGGTGTTCGTCTGGATGCTATCCTCGTAACTCCCTAAATGCCTAAAGGAGAGCAGCTATTGCGAATACTTACATTCGTCTATTTCTCATTTTTCTCTTTGCAAGAACCTATTTAAATGCTTCTTGAAGATATCCATCTTTGTTCCGGCAATATTTCTAATGTTTGATGGGAGGGTGTTGAACAGCTGTGGACCTCTGATCTTCTGACAGTGCTCTCTGATTGTGACTATGGCACCTCTAATCCTCACTAATCTTATGGCACTATTCTGCATTTTCTTTCATTCGCATCAGGATAGCTGATAACGTCAGCAGCATACTCTACATTAGCAAAAGTTAGAACATCATTCAGGAACCTTAAGTGAGCAGATATTTAGATCGCTGTACGCTGCCAACGTGAGACCAGTTTTACAGTATACAGCCCCATCATGGAGCCCTTCCCCCCCCCCACCTAAAGAAACATAAAAGGCAACTCGAAGAGGTTCAGAAGTTTGCGACGAGACTCGTCCCAGAATTGCCAGGGATAGGGTATGGAGATTGAAGGAACGAAAGTTCACGAGAAAGGGAAGATATGATAGAGACGTATAAAATACTTACGGGGGCTGAGGGTGGGAAAAGAGGAAATGTTCACAATGAACACCTATAGTAGAAGAGAACACGGATGGAAGCTTGAGACTCAGATGAGTCATAGAGATGTTAGAAAGTTTTCATTTAGCGTAAGAGTAGTGGGGAAATGGAATGAACTACAGGAGCAAGTTTGGAAGCAAACGCCATTCAAAATGAAAGGGAAATAGCTCAGGTACATTGGTCACTGCATTAGACAACCGGCCGCTGGAAAGCGGGGTCCAAGAGCTAATGTTCCATCCTGCAGGTATAAATAAACGAGTACAAATAGGGTGAGCATTAAACATTATAAAACAGACGGTTAGAAAGGCGGGGTCCAAGAGCTAACAGCTCGATCCTGCAGGCACAAATAGTAAAAACACACACCCATCCCTCCCCCCCCCCCCCCTTCCCCAACATCCACACTGGCCAAACTTCCAAAAAATTAAACCCTCACACCTCATCATTTCCTTCCCATTTGTGAAATTGGATTTCTAAAAATTGTCACCTGAGAAATAACAAAGTAGACAATTTTCCAGGTGACAACAATTATCTGGCTGTCAGATCCAGGAGGCCCGGGTGAGGAGCGCCGCCATTACCCGCACCGCTAAACTTTTTCAAAGAATTTTCTACAAACGTCAAAAACCGTCCCCCAAGTAACCCTTTCCCTCAGCACCCATCAACTACCTGTAAATACCTCCTCCTCCTCCATGGCTCAGCGCGTCCTCTCACCTAGAGCAGAGATATTTTTTAGGAAATCCACAAATTCGTTTTTTTGAGACGTTTTTGATTCGTTTTTGAGACGTTTTTGAGACGTTTTTGAGATGTTTTCCCCATGCATCGGCCTCGATAGGTGAGGTGGGTTGCTCCTGCTCTTACGTTTCGGGTTGGGCAAAACAGTTGTATTCTTTACGGAGTGACAAATGGAAGGAACAATCTTTGTCTTATTCCTTAATTATGATACAGCCTATTACATTAATATTTGAGCGGACCGCGGGGACATTGATCCCAGGAAGCACCGGGGTACACAAGACCTATCAGGTATTCAGGTATGCTTTAGATATGTTTATTTTTTTAACACTGTGAGAGGCCGGCCAGTTATGCCCCTTATTCCTTGAAGAATTGTTGAACCATCTTAATTGGGCCCTTGATGTTAATAAGAGTTCTTGCTCACCGTTCAGTGTAGCTTAGCTTTTCAATGGGGATGTTTTGCACTTCCTGCCATGCCTCCTGATCCCAACCACCAACATCACCACACGTACCTAGAAAGAGGAAAATTGCCTGTAAGTTATAATGTTAAAGTTAAATTATGAACAATTAAGGAGATATATATTAGTCAACGGACACAAATGTACATGAGTATACAGACATGCGCACACATACACACACAGTTACGCAGGTGACTGTGTAACTGTGTGATTGTACGCTTGGTCTAATTCTATGACCAGGCAACAAAAATTAGGCAAGAAAGAGAAGGGTGGGCTGACTGCATTATCTTAGACTGTCAAAATGCCTTTGACAAAGTAACCCATAAAAAAGTTGAAGAAACAAACAGGAGTAAAAGGTAAGGTGCTCCAGTGGGTAAGGGAGCATCTAAGCTACAAGAAACAGCGAGTAACTGTGAGGGGGTGACATCAGAGTGGCGAGATGTCACCAGCGGAGTCCCACAGGGCTCAGTACTTGGACCCATCCTCTTTCAAATATATGCAAACGATCTTCCTGATGGTATACACCTATTCCTCTCAATTTTTGCTGATGTTGCAAAAATTATGAGAAGAATCAAGACAGATGAAGACAGACAGAGACTACAGGATGACCTGGAAAAACAGGAGGAATGGTCTAGAAAATGGCTGCTAAAGTTTAACTCAGGAAAGTGTAAGGTAATGAAATTAAGCAAAGGGAGCAGAAGGCTGAACACAAGGTATCATCTGGGAGGTGAAATCCTGCAAAAGTCATATAGAGAGAAAGATCTGGAGGATGATATCACATAGAACCTGTCCCAAATTCACACACACACAAAGTGTGTGTGTGTACTCACCTATTTGTGCTTGCAGGATCAAGCATTGACTCTTAGATCCCGCCTTTCCAGCTATCGGTTGTTTACAGCAATGACTCCTGTCCCATTTCCCTATCATACCTAATTTTATGGACAACATACTTTAATACATACTTTACATACATACATGGACATACTTTAATTTTAAAAGTATGAATAGAGTGTGTGTGTGTGTTTACTAGTTGTGTTTTTACGGGGGTTGAGCTTAGCTCTTTCGGCCCGCCTCTCAACTGTCAATCAACTGTTTACTAACTACTATTTTTTTTTTCCACACCACACACACACACACACCCCAGGAAGCAGCCCGTGACAGCTGACTAACTCCCAGGTACCTATTTACTGCTAGGTAACAGGGGCATTCAGGGTGAAAGAAACTTTGCCCATTTGTTTCTGCCTCGTGCGGGAATCGAACCCGCGCCACAGAATTACGAATCCTGCGCGCTATCCACCAGGCTACGAGGCCCCTGTGTGTGTGTGTGTGTGTGTGTGTGTGTGTGTGTGTGTGTGTGTGTGTGTGTGTGTGTGTGTGTGTGTGTGTGTGTGTGTGTGTGTGTGTGTACTCACCAAATTGTGCTTGCGGGGGTTGAGCTTTGGCTCTTTGGCCCTGCCTCTTAACCGTCAATCAACTGGTGTGCAGATTCCTGAGCCTACTGGGCTCTATCATATCTACATTTGAAACTGTGTATGGAGTCAGCCTCCACCACATCACTTCCTAGTGCATTCCATTTACTAACTACTTTGACACTGAAAAAGTTCTTTCTAATGACTCTGTGGCTCAATCCCTCTGAGTATCTTATACGTTCCTATCATGTCCCCCCTCTCCCTTCTTCTTTCTAGTGTCGTAAGGCACAGTTCCCTCAGGCGCTGTGTGTGTGTGTGTGTGTGTGTGTGTGTGTGTGTGTGTGTGTGTGTGTGTGTGTGTGTGTGTGTGTGTGTGTGTGTGTGTACTCACCTAGTTGTACTCACCTAGTTGTGTTTGCGGGGGTTGAGCTCTGGCTCTTTGGTCCCGCCTCTCAACCGTCAATCAACAGGTGTACAGATTCCTGAGTCTATCGGGCTCTGTCATATCTACACTTGAAACTGTGTATGGAGTCAGCCTCCACCACATCACCCCCTAATGCATTCCATTTGTCAACCACTCTGACACTAAAAAAGTTCTTTCTAATATCTCTGTGGCTCATTTGGGCACTCAGTTTCCACCTGTGTCCCCTTGTGCGTGTTCCCCTTGTGTTAAATAGACTGTCTTTTATCTACCCTATCAATTCCCTTCAGAATCTTGAATGTGGTGATCATGTCCCCCCTAACTCTTCTGTCTTCCAGCGAAGTGAGGTTTAATTCCCGTAGTCTCTCCTCGTAGCTCATACCTCTCAGCTCGGGTACTAGTCTGGTGGCAAACCTTTGAACCTTTTCCAGTTTAGTCTTATCCTTGACTAGATATGGACTCCATGCTGGGGCTGCATACTCCAGGATTGGCCTGACATATGTGGTATACAAAGTTCTGAATGATTTTTTACACAAATTTCTGAATGCCGTTCGTATGTTGGCCAGCCTGGCATATGCCGCTGATGTTATCCGCTTGATATGTGCTGCAGGAGACAGGTCTGGCGTGATATCAACCCCCAAGTCTTTTTCCTTCTCTGACTCCTGAAGCTCATGTGTGTGTGTGTGTGTGTGTGTGTGTGTGTGTGTGTGTGTGTGTGTGTGTGTGTGTGTGTGTGTGTGTGTGTGTACTCACCTAATTGTACTCACCTAATTGTGCTTGCGGGGGTTGAGCTCTGGCTCTTTGGTCCCGCCTCTCAACCGTCAATCAACTGGTGTACAGATTCCTGAGCATATTGGGCTCTATCATATCTACATTTGAAACTGTGTATGGAGTCAGCCTCCACCACATCACTTCCTAATGCATTCCATTTACTAACTACTCTGACACTGAAAAAGTTCTTTCTAACGTCTCTGTGGCTCATTTGGGTACTCAGCTTCCACCTGTGTCCCCTTGTTCGCGTCCCACCAGTGTTGAATAGTTCATCCTTGTTTACCCGGTCGATTCCCCTGAGGATTTTGTAGGTTGTGATCATGTCCCCCCTTACTCTTCTGTCTTCCAGTGCCGTAAGGTGCATTTCCCGCAGCCTTTCCTCATAACTCATGCCTCTTAGTTCTGGGACTAGTCTAGTAGCATACCTTTGGACTTTTTCCAGCTTCGTCTTGTGCTTGATAAGGTACGGGCTCCATGCTGGGGCCGCATACTCCAGGATTGGTCTTACATATGTGGTGTACAAGATTCTGAATGATTCCTTACACAGGTTGTGTGTGTGTGTGTGTGTGTGTGTGTGTGTGTGTGTGTGTGTGTGTGTGTGTGTGTGAGTGTGTGTGTGTGTGTGTGTACTCACCTAGTTGTGCTTGCGGGGGTTGAGCTCTGGCTCTTTGGTCCCGTCCCGCCATCCACCGAATGTATGTATGTGTGTGTGTGTGTGTGTGTGTGTGTGTGTGTGTGTGTGTGTGTGTGTGTGTGTGTGTGTGTGTGTGTGTGTGTGTATGTGCGTGCGTGCGTGCGTGCGTGCGCTATAATACACCACCTGGCCGCCTCCTGGGCTCTCCTCACAAGGTAAAGTGGCACTCCGAGGCCTATATACCTTGCCTTAACAAGGAGTAACCACCCATTAGCGTCACCGCCAACCACCATCCCTCACACCTACCATCCCCCCCCCCTCATTCATACCCATCCACTCCCCTCATACCTCGCTCTTTGTACCGAATCGACCAATCCGTTATAAATGTGACGTATTAGTAAATTGACCAGACCACACACTAAAAGGTGAAGGGACGACGATTTTGATTGTTGCCGCCGAAGGCAGCTAGTTTATTGTGCACCCCATACCCACCCTGTGAGCGGTAGCGCAAAAACATTACAGAGGGCACAAAAGGTCTTTATCACACCTCATCTTAGATTATTACATAAACAATTTCTTCTATCCTTCACACCTTATAGTTACAATGTCAGCTAGTTACAGAAAAAGTGCTATTACAAGAGCTACATATTTACAGTAAGTCATCATACATTAATGGTAGGTCTTGTCGTTAATACATAATAGTTTGACCAATGGGGATATTACAGAGTCATAGGGGAGCTTCTGTTTATTATTAGTCTTCACAATACACTACTTGTTTCTGAATCTCATATGTCGTTCATCTACTGGAAGCAAAATGTGGGTACAGTGCAAGGATTTCAGGTAATTTATCCATGGTAATAAGATAGGTTGCCATATCATACAGAGTGAGCTTAGATTTATCTCTAAAAGGCTCAATTTTACTACAATCCAAGATATAGTGTTCGAGTGTGTGTCCCTGCCTATGTCCACACACTTTACACTTTACTTCATCTAGATCCCTATACAAGCCGAACTGCCAGAGATACTTGTAGCCAAGTCTTATACGAGCTGTGACAACATCTGTTAGTCTACTGACTTTGTTACTTGCCCCATACACATGTTTTACTTCACACATTTCATTGTGATGAACAATGGACCTACTAGTTCCAGTTTGCACTGTTCTACTTTCTTCAAATTCATCCAGGAGTTCTCGTCTAATGACACTTTTAAGGGACCTTTTTGATAACTCAAGATTCCGTTCAATACTGTCTTTATTTACTGCAGCCTTAGCAAGGGCGTCAGCTGTCATGTTCCTGCAGGCCAATGTGAGAAGGAATCCGGTCCGTCCTGGACCATTCTCAAGTCGGTTGTGATGAGGAAGTTGGTCACGTCTAACAAACGTCACCTAACATAAGCTTACCCTTCCATTTATCTTTCTTTCTCTTTCCTTTTCTATCTCTTTTCTTTCTTTTTTCTGTTCATTGTCTTCTCCTATGTTCCCTTGCTATCCTCTTCTTATTCCTATCTCCTTCTCATTCGGTGGTTATAATAGGAGCTGCCTCGTATGGGCCAATAGGCCCTCTGCAGTTCTTATTCCTACTACTATCTCCTCTACTACACCTTACTTTGCTCCTCACCTCTCTCTTGCCTATTTATTGCCTGTCTCTACTTCCTCATCACACGGGAGACATCTCCCGTCACGCAGGGTGCAGTCACAACTCCACAGATCTCCAGTATCAGCTCTTGACATTGGTAATGGCTCAAAAGGGGCCACCACTTACGGGCTATTCATGCCCGTGCCATCTTTTGGGTGGCTTCATCTTCATCAATCAATCAATCTTCCACATCACAATCGACTTAAAATTGGTCCAGGACGGACCGAAACGTCGTCGTCCCACCACCTTCTAGTGTGTGGTCTGGTCAACATACTTTAGCCACGTTATTGTGACTCATCACCTGCATATTAGTCAATATTAAAGCATCGTAATAATGACGTTTTCTGTGAATTGGCCTCTACAGATTTGGTGGGTTGCTTGGGTTAGGCCAAACAGTTGCATTTTTTACTGAGTGGTAAATACATAGAACGTGCTCTATTAGCCACCATCACCCCCCCCCCTCACTAACAACCACAACTACCATCACTCAGGCTCCACAACCCCGCCAGAGTGACCACTATCACTCAGGCTCCACAACCCCTCAGAGTGACCACTATCACCCAGGCTCCACAACCCCGCCAGAGTGACCACTATCACCCAGGCCCCACAACCCCTCAGAGTGACCACTATCACCCAGGTTCCACAACCCCTCAGAGTGACCACTATCACCCAGGCTCCACAACCCCGCCAGAGTGACCACTATCACCCAGGCCCCACAACCCCTCAGAGTGACCACTATCACCCAGGTTCCACAACCCCTCAGAGTGACCACTATCACCCAGGCTCCACAACCCCTCAGAGTGACCACTGTCACCCAGGCCCCACAACCCCTCAGAGTGACTGTAACACTGTAAAGTGTTTGGGTTTAGTTTATTTAAAATATATATAGAATATGAGTCAGAGACAGGGATTTGGGAAGGCGCCAGTGGTCTGCCGGAGATCTCACACCTCTAAAGAGTTAATGACCCCAAGTGACCTGAGGTCAGATCATGTGAGTTTCACCTTGCTTCTGCTAATCTCATAATTGGAGCCTGGTAGCCTTCAAACATGCCGACGTTTAAGGAGTGGCTTGGTAGAGTGCCGGAGGCTATCTACTTGTGGGCGGAGTTAGCTACTAGGTTCCCCAATAAATACTCGGAGAACTATCGATTCGAGAGCATTAAGAGAAGAACAGGAGACCAGCCAGCGGAGCAGAGCAAAGGCCAGCCGTCGAGATAGGCCGTCACCAGACGGGGGGTGACGCTGCCTGAAAATTGCAGACTCCCCCCCCCCCTCTCTATTCAACTTAGACTCAGTCCTCGGTGAGTGAACATTTAGGTGACTTGGTCATGTTTTACAAGTGTTGTGTGATGATCAGGGGCAGTCAGTTGTAGTGTTCTCAGATTCTTGGAGGATGACTCACTTTGAATATTAATCTTTAACATTTTAATTGGATTGCTTAAGTTATGATACTTATCATGAAAAATATAATTGTTGAATTTATTATTTAAATGGACTTTATTTTGTTCCCTAGAGATTTTGAGTTGAGGTGAGAAAGCCTCTGTGGTTACTGGTTTCATGGTTTAGAATGAGTACATGATAAAGATGGGACCATACTAATAATGATCTCTTGATAACATCTTTGGTGAATATTGTGATACAGACAAGTTCCATTCCTTGTCTTGTATGTAATGATCATGAATGGATGGTGGCAGCATTTCGTCTTCTACTATCTACTTTCTACTTCTACCTATCTACACCTCTCCCTCCACCCCTCTCTGAACTCTCACTTTCAACTAATGACCCTCCTCGCTCCTCCCACCTCCCTACCTCTCACCCCAAACCCTCACTAATTACTTCACTATTCATTTCTTTCCTTTCGTTTTCTCTTTTACGTTTGTGGCAATGATTATGTATTCTAGAGTTCTCTCTAGAGTTTCGGGTAACTGATCAAGTGACGGCGCCTTGTAGTCTTAGCACCTAGGTAGTCCAATACCTAGGTTACAAGGTGTTGAACGAGAGAGGCTGCCTTAGGAACTCTGGAGGTGCTCTAGAATAGTTAGCTAACTGGGGACGGGATAACGGACTAGAGAGAGCTGTTTCCCCCGGCCTCGTTAGTTAACTGGGGGGTGGAATAATGGACAAGATAGAGCTATTTCCCCTACCCCCTGTTACATGACCACTGTCATCCAGGTTCCACAACCCCTCAGTGACCACTATCACCCAGGCTCCACAACCCCTCAGAGTGACCACTGTCATCCAGGCTCCACAACCCCGCCAGAGTGACCACTATCACCCAGGCTCCACAACCCCTCAGAGTGACCACTGTCACCCAGGCTCCACAACCCCTCAGAGTGACCACTGTCACCCAGGCTCCACAACCCCTCAGAGTGACCACTATCACCCAGGCTCCACAACCCCTCAGAGTGACCACTGTCATCCAGGTTCCACAACCCCTCAGAGTGACCACTATCACTTAGGTTCCACAACCCCTCAGACTGACCACTGTCATCCAGGTTCCACAACCCCTCAGAGTGACCACTATCACCCAGGCTCCACAACCCCCTCAGAGTGACCACTATCACCCAGGCTCCACAACCCCTCAGAGTGACCACTATCACCCAGGCTCCACAACCCCTCAGAGTGACCACTATCATCCAGGTTCCACAACCCCTCAGAGTGACCACTATCACCCAGGCTCCACAACCCCTCAGAGTGACCACTATCATCCAGGTTCCACAACCCCTCAGAGTGACCACTATCACCCAGGCTCCACAACCCCTCAGAGTGACCACTGTCACCCAGGCTCCACAACCCCTCAGAGTGACCACTATCACCCAGGCTCCACAACCCCTCAGACTGACCCCTGTCATCCAGGTTCCACAACCCCTCAGAGTGACCACTATCACCCAGGCTCCACAACCCCCTCAGAGTGACCACTATCACCCAGGCTCCACAACCCCTCAGAGTGACCACTATCACCCAGGCTCCACAACCCCCTCAGAGTGACCACTATCACCCAGGCTCCACAACCCCCTCAGAGTGACCACTATCACCCAGGCTCCACAACCCCTCAGAGTGACCACTGTCACTCAAGCTCCACACTTGTTTTCTCAAACTTCCAAACACCGACAGATTATGTTTGGTACCTCAAACGCCTTTACCATATTGTGTCCCCTAATGCAGGCATGTCAAAGTGAGGGTCCCCCGAGGGTCATATGGGCCACATTTGTGTTGTCATGAGGGCCACACACACCACAACTGTGGGCCTCCGAGGGTCATATGGGCCACATTTGTGTTGTCATGAGGGCCACACACACCACAACTGTGGGCCTCCGAGGGCCATATGGGCCACATTTGTGTTGTCATGAGGGCCACACACACCACAACTGTGGGCCCCCGAGGGCCATATGGGCTTTTGCTGTGTGGCGGAAATGTGTGTGACAGTTCCCACGTTGATCAGTAATGACAAGTGTTGATCAGTAATGACAAGTGTTGATCAGTAATGACAAGTGTTGATCAGTAATGACAAGTGTTGATCAGTAATGACAAGTGTTGATCAGTAATGACAAGTGTTGATCAGTCAGCCTTGTTCTCTGAGACGTTTATGTTGATGTCATGAGGGACAATACCTGTTGACACACACACACAGGTAGACCCGAACATTGCCATAATCCTCGTGGCAAACTTTCTCAAGTGTTTAAACTTTTCAGGAAGTTATGAGAAGCAGCTCCCAGGTATCTCCACTACAAGATACTTTACTCTGAGTGAAGAGTCCCACTGTACTTATAATGGTTCCATCTGGTGGCTGTCTTCTGCCTTATAATGGTTCCATCTGGCGGCTGTCTTCTGCCTTATAATGGTTCCATCTGGCGGCTGTCTTCTGCCTTATAATGGTTCCATCTGGCGGCTGTCTTCTGCCTTATAATGGTTCCATCTGGCGGCTGTCTTCTGCCTTATAATGGTTCCATCTGGCGGCTGTCTTCTG
The DNA here is from genome assembly GCF_040958095.1 of Procambarus clarkii. NCBI lineage: Eukaryota > Metazoa > Arthropoda > Malacostraca > Decapoda > Cambaridae > Procambarus > Procambarus clarkii. The sequence goes on along the minus strand of NC_091190.1, from coordinate 24,229,261 downwards.
CCTTATAATGGTTCCATCTGGCGGCTGTCTTCTGCCTTATAATGGTTCCATCTGGCGGCTGTCTTCTGCCTTATAATGGTTCCATCTGGCGGCTGTCTTCTGCCTTATAATGGTTCCATCTGGCGGCTGTCTTCTGCCTTATAATGGTTCCATCTGGCGGCTGTTCTCTGCCTTATAATGGTTCCATCTGGCGACTGTCTTCTGCCTTATAGTGGTTCCATCTGGCGGCTGTCTTCTGCCTTATAATGGTTCCATCTGGCGGCTGTCTTCTGCCTTATAATGGTTCCATCTGGCGACTGTCTTCTGCCTTGGCCACATCACAGGTGAGGGAGGATATTATCAGGGGAAAGCGCCAAGCCATCACGACTACACAGCACTTGGAAGTGATCAGGGATTGGACGGGGGGAAGGAATGGTGCCCAACCACTTGGACGGTCGGGGATTGAACGCCGACCTGCATGAAGCGAGACCGTCGGTCTAACCGTCCAGCCCAAGTGGACAGACCATCAAAGGTGAATAGTGCTGAGAATAATCAACAGTGGTGTTCAAAAGATGAGAAATCAAGAAATCTTTCCTGAAATTCCTTCGACAAAAATTCCAGGTGAGACTTATACTTAGCAATGCTAAGCCAGTGCTAAGTCTGGACCAGTGCTAAGTCTCGCTTGTTGGGTCTCTTAGACCTACTACCGTTATTTATGATAGTTCGCACTTCAATGAACTTATGGTCTGAGTATGAAGTATCTGAGATTGTAATGTCTCTGATTAGTTCATCATTGTTTGTGAATAACAAGTCTAGTGTGTTTTCGTTCCTAGTTGGTTCTGTGATCTGTTGATTGAGGGAGAATTTGTCACAAAATCTTGAAAGTTCTCTGACCTGTGGTTGGTTATCCGCCTCCACCCACCCGCAAGTGGGTGGAGGCGGGCGAGAGGGGCAAGTGGGTGGGGGCGGGGGAGAGGGGCAAGAGGGTAGAGGGGGGGAGAGGGGCAAGAGGGTAGAGGGAGTGAGAGGGGCAAGAGGGTAGAGGGGGAGAGAGGGGCAAGAGGGGCAAGAGGGTGGAGGCGGGCGAGAGGGGTAAGTGGGTGGGGGCGGGGGAGAGGGGCAAGAGGGTAGAGGGGGGGAGAGGGGCAAGAGGGTAGAGGGGGGGAGAGGGGCAAGAGGGGCAAGAGGGTAGAGGGAGTGAGAGGGGCAAGAGGGTAGAGGGGGGGGAGAGGGGCAAGAGGGTGGAGGCGGGCGAGAGGGGCAAGTGGGTGGGGGCGGGGGAGAGGGGCAAGAGGGTGGAGGCGGGCGAGAGGGGCAAGAGGGTGGAGGGGGTGAGAGGGGCAAGAGGGTGGAGGCGGGCAAGAGGGTGGAGGCGGGGGGGGAGGGGCAAGAGGGTGGAGGCGGGGGGGGGGGGAGGGGCAAGAGGGTGGAGGCAGGTGAAGGGGCAACAGAGCATCACAAGGACTGGAGAAACCTGGCGGGAATATCGGTCACAAGATGGATGAGTCCCGCGGGGAACGTCATTTAACCGGCCGGATAGACGGACTAGTAGGCGGACGGGCGGGAGGATGGACGGACGGGCGGGAGGACGGACGGGCGGGAGGATGGACGGACGGGCGGGAGGATGGACGGACGGGCGGGAGGACGGACGGGCGGGAGGACGGGCGGGCGGGCTTCGGGCAGACGGACAGATTGGGAAATACCTGCTTGATGGGGTTCTGAGAGTTCTACTTTATCGCTTTATCGCATCTATGTATGCCGTATATATTCTCTGTACTCAAGACACTACATTTAACTCGTTAGCTTCTTTCCCTCTATTTCAGCAATCTCTCCTGCTCTGAAGGGGGAAGTGAGTACTGAGCAGTACTCAAGACGGGTCAACACAAGTGATTTGAATAGTACAGCCATTGTGATGGGATCCCTAGATTTGAAATTTCTCGAAATCCATCCTATCATTTTTCTGGCTAACGCCAGATGGCGTCAGTAAAATAGAGTGGACAGTGGATGGACAGGTGGACGGACGGACGGACAGGTCGTCATGCTCTCTACACACACACACACACACACACACACACACACACACACACACACACACACACACACACACACACACACACACACACACACACACACGATCAGGTGACAAAGATTAAGCGAGAAAGAGAAGGCTGGGCAGACTGCATTTTTTTGGACTGTCTTAAAGCCTTGGATACAGTCCCCTGTAAGAGGCTGGTACATAAGCTGGAGAGACAGGCACGAGTAACATATACGGCACGCATAGACGCGATAAACCACCTAAATTATTGGGATCGTCTCAAAGCTCTCAAAATGCACTCTCTGGAAAGGAGATGAGAAAGGTATCAAATGATATACACGTGGAAGATATTAGAAGGCCAGGTCCCAAATGTGAGGGGGGTGTAGGGGTGTGTGAGGGGGTGTAGGGATATGTGTGTGTGAGGGGGTGTACGGGTGTGTGTAAGGGGTGTACGGGTGTGTGTAAGGGGTGTACGGGTGTGTGTAAGGGGTGTACGGGTGTGTGTAAGGGGTGTGTGAGGGTGTAGGGTGTATGTATATGTGTGTGTGTTTACTAGTTGTGTTTACTAGTTGTGTTTTTACGGGGGTTGAGCTTTGCTCTTTCGGCCCGCCTCTCAACTGTCAATCAACTGTTTACTAACTACTTTTTTTTTTTACCCCACACCACACCACACCACTGTGTGTGTGTGTGTGTGTGTGTGTGTGTGTGTGCGTGTGTGTGTGTGTGTGTGTGTGTGTGTGTGTGTGTGTGTGTGTGTGTGTGTGTGTGTGTACTCACCTAGTTGTACTCACCTAGTTGTGTTTGCGGGGGTTGAGCTCTGGCTCTTTGGTCCCGCCTCTCAACCGTCAATCAACAGGTGTACAGATTCCTGAGCCTATCGGGCTCTGTCATATCTACACTTGAAACTGTGTATGGAGTCAGCCTCCACCACATCACTTCCTAATGCATTCCATTTGTCAACCACTCTGACACTAAAAAAGTTCTTTCTAATATCTCTGTGGCTCATTTGGGCACTCAGTTTCCACCTGTGTCCCCTTGTGCGTGTTCCCCTTGTGTTAAATAGACTGTCTTTATCTACCCTATCAATCCCCTTCAGAATCTTGAATGTGGTGATCATGTCCCCCCTAACTCTTCTGTCTTCCAGCGAAGTGAGGTTTAATTCCCGTAGTCTCTCCTCGTAGCTCATACCTCTCAGCTCGGGTACTAGTCTGGTGGCAAACCTTTGAACCTTTTCCAGTTTAGTCTTATCCTTGACTAGATATGGACTCCATGCTGGGGCTGCATACTCCAGGATTGGCCTGACATATGTGGTATACAAAGTTCTGAATGATTCTTTACACAAGTTTCTGAATGCCATTCGTATGTTGGCCAGCCTGGCATATGCCGCTGATGTTATCCGCTTGATATGTGCTGCAGGAGACAGGTCTGGCGTGATATCAACCCCCAAGTCTTTTTCCTTCTCTGACTCCTGAAGAATTTCCTCTCCCAGATGATACCTTGTATCTGGCCTCCTGCTCCCTACACCTATCTTCATTACATTACATTTGGTTGGGTTAAACTCTAACAACCATTTGTTCGACCATTCCTTCAGCTTGTCTAGGTCTTCTTGAAGCCTCAAACAGTCCTCTTCTGTTTTAATCCTTCTCATAATTTTAGCATCGTCCGCAAACATTGAGAGAAATGAATCGATACCCTCCGGGAGATCATTTACATATATCAGAAACAAGATAGGACCGAGTACAGAGCCCTGTGGGACTCCACTGGTGACTTCACGCCAATCGGAGGTCTCACCCCTCACCGTAACTCTCTGCTTCCTATTGCTTAGATACTCCCTTATCCACTGGAGCTCCTTACCAGCTACACCTGCCTGTCTCTCCAGCTTATGTACCAGCCTCTTATGCGGTACTGTGTCAAAGGCTTTCCGACAATCCAAGAAAATGCAGTCCGCCCAGCCCTCTCTTTCTTGCTTAATCTGTGTCACCTGATCGTAGAATTCTATCAAGCCTGTAAGGCAAGATTTACCCTCCCTGAATCCATGTTGGCGATTTGTCACGAAGTCCCTTCTCTCCAGATGTGTTACCAGGTTTTTTCTCACGATCTTCTCCATCACCTTGCATGGTATACAAGTCAAGGACACTGGCCTGTAGTTCAGTGCCTCTTGTCTGTCGCCCTTTTTGTATATTGGGACCACATTTTGTATATTGTGTGTGTGTGTGTGTGTGTTTGAGAGAGGGGTGAAGGGTGTAGGGAGTGTGTGAGAGAGTGTAGGGTGTACAGGCCAGCGTCACTGACCACAGGGTGTACAGGCCAGCGTCACTGACCACAGGGTGTACAGGCCAGCGTCACTGACCACTGGGTGTACAGGCCAGCGTCACTGACCACTGGGTGTACAGGCCAGCGTCACTGACCACAGGGTGTACAGGCCAGCGTCACTGACCACAGGGTGTACAGGCCAGCGTCACTGACCACTGGGTGTACAGGCCAGCGTCACTGACCACTGGGTGTACAGGCCAGCGTCACTGACCACAGGGTGTACAGGCCAGCGTCACTGACCACTGGGTGTACAGGCCAGCGTCACTGACCACAGGGTGTACAGGCCAGCGTCACTGACCACAGGGTGTACAGGCCAGCGTCACTGACCACTGGGTGTACAGGCCAGCGTCACTGACCACTGGGTGTACAGGCCAGCGTCACTGACCACAGGGTGTACAGGCCAGCGTCACTGACCACTGGGTGTACAGGCCAGCGTCACTGACCACAGGGTGTACAGGCCAGCGTCACTGACCACAGGGTGTACAGGCCAGCGTCACTGACCACAGGGTGTACAGAGGGGCTGGGAACACAAATAATGCACTACCCCGCAGGTACAGTGCTCACCCCGTTCTCTGTCCTCACCACTCCGTAAAAAATGCATCGGTTATTCCTAACCAGAAACGTACGAACCCAACCAACCCACCTAACCTCTCAAGGTCGATGCACAAAAACAACGTCAATATTACGGTGCTTCAAGATTTAATAATACACTGTATTTGTAACGGTTTGGTCGAGCTCCAGCGCTTGGACCGCGGCTCGTCAGTGTGGGCAGCTTCCTCTCGCGCCTGTTTATACCCGCCCTCATTGTCTGTCTTCCTCCTCTCCCTCACTCTTATTTTCTCTCAGTAATTTATGTGTATCATCCACTCTTCCAACCTCTCTCTCTCTCTCTCTCTCTCTCTCTCTCTCTCTCTCTCTCTCTCTCTCTCTCTCTCTCTCTCTCTCTCTCTCTCTCTCTCTCTCTCTCTCCCTCTCTCCCCCTCTCTCCCTCTCTCTCCCTCTCTCTCTCTCTCCCTCTCTCTCCCTCTCTCTCTCTCCCTCCCTCCCTCCCTCCCTCCCTCCCTCCCTCCCTCCCTCCCTCCCTCCCTCTCTCTCTCCCTCTCTCCCTCCCTCCCTCTCTCTCCCTCCTCCATCATCGTTAGGCCCCACACCATGTACTGCGGGTCAGTGAGTCCCGGGACGAGTCTCGTTCCACATCACCGCACCTTTACATGGGAGTTTATTTGTTAAGGTGCAGAATGCACGTAGAGCTGCAGGCTCTATCTTGAGGCTGTTCTCAGGATCAATTTCCTCGCGGCCCGGTTTCTGACCAGGCTCGTAGACGCCTCGTCAGAAGCCATGTTTGACGTATGAATCACAGCCTGGTTGATCAGGTATCCTTTGGATGTGTTGATCATGTTCTCTGTTGAACAGTCTTGGGCTAACCTGCTTGATGGGGTTCTGGGAGTTCTACTCCCAGGACTCGTGACGGGTGAGAGCTTGGTCCAACAGGCTGTTGCTTGGAGCGACTCGCATGTTGATGTTGATAGAGTTGTCTCTTAATGTATCTCCTGCACCTCGACTATTGCAGTGCAACAGGTAACGCAGTGACTTGCAACAGGTAACGCAGTGACTTGCAACAGGTAACGCAGTGATTTGCAACAGGTAACGCAGTGACTTGCAACAGGTAACGCAGTGACTTGCAACAGGTAACGCAGTGACTTGCAACAGGTAACGCAGTGATTTGCAACAGGTAACGCAGTGACTTGCAACAGGTAACGCAGTGACTTGCAACAGGTAACGCAGTGACTTGCAACAGGTAACGCAGTGACTTGCAACAGGTAACGCAGTGACTTGCAACAGACAACACAGTCTACTGCAGTGTAATAGGCAGCCTAGCATTCCTAAGCAATACTATGCCTTAGGATGTTTAGGTCTTAAGCTTATTTTTCCCAGTATAAAGTTAACATGACAAACGTGAAGTTTTGGGGTATGGAAGAGTACCGGCGCTCTGGAACAAACAGTTGCTGTGAGAACTGTCATTCCAGGAGGATGTGAGGCGCCAGGACGTCTTCCAGGCGGTCTACACACCTTTTGTTAGGACAATACTGGAATATGTAGCACCGGCCTGGAACCCGGACATCTCAAGCATAACACTAAAATAGAAAACTGTAGACTTGCAACAGCAGCACCACCACCACCACTGACACCATCAACACCACCACCACCATCAACACCACCACCACCATCAACACCACCACCACCACTACTGACACCAACAACACCACCCCCACCACCACCACCTCCACCACCACCACCACTATTGACACCACCACCTCCACCACCACCTCCACCACCACCACGACCACCACCACCACCACCACCACCAGCTGTAGGAGACTAAGGTTGGGGTGGGCACTCAACACTCCCAATTATAACTACCGTACGCGCGTGAACATAATAAGAGGAATACAGAGTGTTATGTCCAGGCCGACAACTTCAAACACCTTTCCCGACCGTTTGATATATACAGTGTGTGTGTGTGTGTGTGTGTGTGTGTGTGTGTGTGTGTGTGTGTGTGTGTGTGTGTGTGTGTGTGTGTGTACTCACCTAGATGTGCTTGCTGGGTCGAGCTAGGCTCATAGCCCCGCCTTCCTAACCTTCGTAGATTTAGGCAATGACTCATTTCTCACGCCTTTATCTTTAACTTTATCTTTTATCTTTAGTTTATACATTTAAAACTTTGACTCGAATTACCTTCAACGACTTCTGTGAGTGAATGATTGATAACTGCGCAACAATTCGACAGCAACAAGGGGCCATGCACGGGCCATGCACGGGCCATGCACGGGCCATGCACGGGCCATGCACGGAGGCCGCGTAGAGGCGGTCCACCTTATGTCTACTTCTTCCATTTATTGACAGCTATGATCTACCTTACCTTACCTTGAGGTTACCTTGAGGTGCTTCCGGGGCTTACCGTCCCCGCGGCCCGGTCGTCGACCAGGCCTCCTGGTTGCTGGACTGATCAACCAGGCTGTTATGACACATAAATCTGCCGTCTCTGAGACTCATTTGCGTCTCGAGCTTCCATCTTTTTCCCATAGTAGGAAAACAGCATGTAAAGGATTTGGGAATAATGATGTCTGACGACCTAACGTTTAAGGAGCATAACCAAGCAAGTATTGCGTCAGCCAGAAAAATGATCGGATGGGTTATGAGAACTTTCAAATCCAGGGATCCCATCACAATGGTTGTACTCTTCAAGTCACTAGTGTTGTCCCGTCTTGAGTACTGCTCAGTACTCACTTCCCCCTTCAGAGCAGGAGAGATTGCTGAAATAGAGGGAATACAGAGAACATATACGGCACGCATAGACGCGATAAAGCACGTAAATTATTGGGATCGTCTCAAAAGTTCTCCGAACGTACTCACTAGAAAGATGAGAGATACCAAATAAAATACACATGGAAAATACTGGAGGGCCAGGTCCCAAATCTATTAAGAGTAAAATAATAACGTACTGGAGTGAACGATATGGAAGAAAATGTAGAATAGAACCAGTGAAGAGCAGAGGTGCCATAGGCACAATCAGAGAACACTGTATAAACATCAGAGGTCCGCGGTTGTTCAACGTCCTACCAGCGACTATCAGAAATATTGCAGGAACAACCGTGGACATCTTCAAGAGATAACTAGACTGTTTTCTAGAAAAAGTGCGGGACCAACCAGGCTGTGGTGGGTATGTGAGCCTGCGGGCCGCTCCAAGCAACAGCCTGGTGGACCAAACTCTTACAATTCAAGCCTGGCCTCGGGCCGGGCTTGAGGAGTAGAACTCCCAGAACTCCATCCACCAGGTTCGAAGCAACAGTCTGGTGGACCAAGCATTCACAAGTCAAGTCCGGCCTCGGGCCGGGCTTGGGGAATAGAAGAACTCCCAGAACCCCATCAACCAGGTATCAAGCAGGGCTGCTTCCTGAAGATATGTGCGCGCGCGCGCGTGCTGAGAGAGAAATATATGTAGTAGATATAATTGAGGAAAGATAGATTGGTTAGAAAGGCGGGGTCCAAGTGCTAATAGCTCGATTCTGCAGACACAAATAGTTCACACACACACACACACACACACACACACACACACACACACACACACACACACACACACACACACACACACACACACACACATAGTGCCAGAGTAGTTAGTAAATGGAATGCATTAGGAAGTGATGTGGTGGAGGCTGACTCCATACACAGTTTCAAATGTAGATATGATAGAGCCCAATAGGCTCAGGAATCTGTACACCAGTTGATTGACGGTTGAGAGGCGGGACCAAAGAGCCAGAGCTCAACCCCCGCAAACACAACTAGGTGAGCACAACTAGGTGAGTACACACACACACACACACACACACACACACACACACACACACACACACACACACACACACACACACACACACACACACACACACACACTAAAGAGGAAACATGATATAGACATATAAAATACTTATGAGTGACAGAGAAGGAATAAACACAAATATTCACCGTGAATGCTAAAAGAACAAGAAGCTAGGGAGACAGACGAGTCACAGAGACGTCAGCAAGAGTTCTTCCAGCAAAGTGGGAAGATCCAATAAACTAAATAACCCACTTGTAGACGTGAACTCTATTCATCAATTCGAAAGTACATATGATATAAAAATAGGATATGAATAATGGCTGGAGGAGTGGGGTCCAAGACATAACTCTCATCCTTGCATGCATGAATACACCAAACAGGTGAGTGGACACAAAGCTTTTCCTTAAAAGTTGCAGAATGCTGCTGCTGCTGCTGCTGCCTTTTACATGGGCCATGAAAGGCTCAACATGAGCAGACACACCTTTTATTTACTGGTGAAGACGTGTTGACCTTTCCCCCCCTCCCCCAGCAGGAGCCGGGAGGTCGACCTCTCCCCCCAGCAGGAGCCGGGAGGTCGACCTATCCCCCCAGCAGGAGCCGGGAGGTGGACCTCTCCCCCAGCAGGAGCCTGAAGGTCGACCTCTCCCCCAGCAGGAGCCGGGAGGTGGACCTCTCCCCCAGCAGGAGCTGGGAGGTCGACCTCTCCCCCAGCAGGAGCCGGGAGGTGGACCTCTCCCCCAGCAGGAGCTGGGAGGTCGACCTCTCCCCCAGCAGGAGCCGGGAGGTCGACCTCCCCCCAGCAAGAGCCGGGAGGTCGACCTCTACCCCCCCAACAGGAGCCGGGAGGTCGACCTCTCCCCCCAGCAGGAGCCGGGAGGTCGACCTCTACCCCCCAACAGGAGCCGGGAGGTCGACCTCTCCCCCCAACAGGAGCCGGGAGGTCGACCTCTCCCCCAACAGGAGCCGGGAGGTCGACCTCTCCCCCCAGCAGGAGCCGGGAGGTCGACCTCTACCCCCCAACAGGAGCCGGGAGGTCGACCTCTCCCCCCAGCAGGAGCCGGGAGGTCGACTTCTACCCCCCAACAGGAGCCGGGAGGTCGACCTCTCCCCCCAACAGGAGCCGGGAGGTCGACCTCTCCCCCAACAGGAGCCGGGAGGTCGACCTCTCCCCCCAGCAGGAGCCGGGAGGTCGACCTCTACCCCCCAACAGGAGCCGGGAGGTCGACCTCTCCCCCCCAGCAGGAGCCGGGAGGTCGACCTCTACCCTCAGCAGGAGCCGGGAGGTGGACCTCTCCCCCAGCAGGAGCAGGGAGGTCGACCTCTCCCCCTGCAGGATCCGGGAGGTGGACCTCTCCCCCAGCAGGAGCCGGGAGGTCGACCTCTACCCCCCAGCAGGAGCCGGGAGGTCGACCTCTACCCCCCAGCAGGAGCCGGGATGTCGACCTCTACCCCCCAGCAGGAGCCGGGAGGTCGACCTCTACCCCCCAGCAGGAGCCGGGAGGTCGATCTCTCCCCCAGCAGGAGCCGGGAGGTCGACCTCTCCCCCAGCAGGAGCCGGGAGGTCGACCTCTACCCCCCAGCAGGAGCCGGGAGGTCGACCTCTACCCCCCAGCAGGAGCCGGGAGGTCGATCTCTCCCCCAGCAGGAGCCGGGAGGTCGACCTCTCCCCCCAGCAGGAGCCGGGAGGTCGACCTCTCCCCCAGCAGGAGCCGGGAGGTCGACCTCTCCCCCAGCAGGAGCCTGAAGGTCGACCTCTCCCCCAGCAGGAGCCGGGAGGTCGACCTCTCCCCCAGCAGGAGCCGGGAGGTCGACCTCTCCCCCAGCAGGAGCCGGGAGGTCGACCTCTCCCCCCAGCAGGAGCCGGGAGGTCGACCTCTCCCCCAGCAGGAGCCGGGAGGTCGACCTCTCCCCCAGCAGGAGCCTGAAGGTCGACCTCTCCCCCAGCAGGAGCCGGGAGGTCGACCTCTCCCCCAGCAGGAGCCGGGAGGTCGACCTCTCCCCCAGCAGGAGCCGGGAGGTCGACCTCTCCCCCCAGCAGGAGCCGGGAGGTCGACCTCTCCCCCAGCAGGAGCCGGGAGGTCGACCTCTCCCCCAGCAGGAGCCTGAACCACCACCACAGATGTACCTCTCCTGTGTTCCTACACCATATCTTTGATCTTATTCATCTTATCGTTGGTATTAGAATGATATTATCTTTATTATTCATATTACTTCAGTTATCTTTATTACTGTTATTATGGTTATTGGTTTTATTCTTCATACTATTATTATTGGTTTTATTATTATTTTTGTTATTGAGAAAATCTGCAAGAGCAGTGATAAGGGTTCGAACCTATGCGGTGGGTGTTCCCGTGCACACGCTGCTAGCGACTAGACTACGACATGGTATAAGGATTGCAGCCTGGAGGTCTACTGAACACACGAGGGTTTCCTAGATGGCCCAGAGCCAGAGTGCAGCCGGTTGGGATTGTGTGAAAATCCTGGTCCGGCTTCAGTGGGAGCCTCAGGAAACCCTCGTGTGTTCAGAGGGTAACTCATAAATGCGACGCTTTTGTATCAATTATAGCACCGAAATATTGACCTTTACTATATATCTGCCTCGAAAGATTACATGCGCTACGACGATTCCTTCCTTTCTGGTTACGCAAAACAGCTGTATTTTTGACGGAGTGGCGGAGTCACGAGTCTTGGGTGTTACGGTCTGTGAACAACCTGTCCTCTTAAAAATTACGTCGATTTTGACCGTTTGCCCGTATGGCCGAAAGTGGACGTAATTTGAAAATGAAGAAAAAAAGAAAATAAATTTGGGATTTTTTTTTTTCAACAACAGTAAGTTAAGGGGCCTCTGTTAGGTTAGGTGGGCAAGAAATTCTCAAAGTTTCAAAACGTTATGAAAAACGTTGATGGAAAGTCTCCTATTCTAACCTTACAGAGTCGGCCGGACGGCTCAAACAGAAAACGGAACAGAACGTCACTTTTGTGAGTCGATTTCATTTCAAATTACGTCCAAATTTGGCCATAGCGCATACGAGTCAAAAGTGACGTTATTTTTAAGACGGGTTGCTGTGAGACGTGTGTAGGGGTTCAGGGCTCTCGACACAGACCGTCTTGAAGGGGCTGAAGTCTTCTCGTCCAGTCCTCTTGTGTTTGATACCGTGAAAACACTGAAGACCTCTTGGAGGTAGTTCATTCTCGCTCTGAAACTTTGTTAGAGAGAGAGAGAGAGAGAGAGAGAGAGAGAGAGAGAGAGAGAGAGAGAGAGAGAGAGAGAGAGAGAGAGAGAGAGAGAGAGAGAAAGAGAGAAGAAGAGAGAGAGAGAGAGAGAGAGAGAGAGAGAGAGAGAGAGAGAGAGAGAGAGAGAGAGAGAGAGAGAGAGAGAGAGAGAGGAAGAGAGAGAGAGAGGAAGAGAGAGAGAGAGAGAGAGAGAGAGAGAGAGAGAGAGAGAGAGAGAGAGAGAGAGAGAGAGAGAGAGAGAGAGAGAGAGAGAGAGAGAGAGAGAGAGACAGAGAGAGAGAGAGAGAGACAGAGACAGAGAGAGAGAGAGAGAGACAGAGACAGAGAGAGAGGACTCATCACCCTCGTTATAATCATGTTACTCTACAAAGCTTCTAACATATCAGAAATAAAAACATGACATCTCCCAGATGGCAACCGTATCACTTTATATGTGACTTTGATAAGATCAACAAATCTCGTTCTTAACTCTCGAACTTTTGAAAACAAAACTTGTGGACTTAGGGAACTATGCGAGCAGAAGCAACTACGGGAGTCAGGCAAGTTCATAATCTTTCTTACGGCTGAGAGAATTATATCAACATTAAGGGCCCAAGACACTCTACACACAAGGGGCGTAACTGGCCGACCTCTCACAGTGTTACCTTGAGGTGCTTCCGGGGCTCTCGTGTTCGAGAAAGACCTTGATGAACACCCTCTAAAAGATACCTGAGCAACCAGGCTGTGAGCCAAATCGCGTCAGACTGCGCGTAGCAGCGTCCAACAGCCTGGTGAAACAGGTTGTGCACATAATGAGACCTCTCTTTTTCTCTCTCAGTGTCATCCCCTCTTCTCCTATCACCACCTTGACCCCCTCGTCCTCACTCACTTGTCCCCCCCTTTTATCCCTCTCTCTGTCCTCCCCCTTTCTTACCCCCCCTTCTTTTCCCCTTTCTTCACACCTCCCCATCCTCCTTCGTCCTCTACTCCTCTTTCTTCTCACAGAACATGAATAGAGAAGGACTCAAACAACTATTATCTTCCCCTTAAAAGTTAGTACTGAGCAGTACTCAAGACGGGACAACACAAGTGACTTGATGGGATTGTGACATCCCATCCCATCACAATGGTACAACCATTGTGATGGGATCCCTGGATTTGAAAGTTCTCGTAATCTATCCTATCATTTTTCATCGGGGAATATGATAGAGACTTATAAAATACTTTAGTAGATTGACAGAGTGGAAAGAGAGGAAATAATCTCAATGAATACTAATAGAACAAGAGGGCGTGGATGGGAGTAGTTGACAGGTGTTGAATAATGTTAGAAACTTTCCTCCCAGCGTAAGAGTGGGGAAAATGGAACCAAATAAAGGAGCAGGTTGTAGAAACGAACCCCATTCATAATTTTAAAAAGTATATATGATGAGGTATATACATTGGAGGCCTGGTCGAGGACCGGGCCGCGGGGACACTAAAGCCCCGAAATCATCTTAAGATATCTCTCAAGATAGGTAACCGAACATACACGTCATTGCTTTAGACAAGCAGCGGCTAGAAAGACCAAGACCAAGAGCTAAAGCTCTATCCTGCAGGCACAAATAGCCGAGTACACACAGGTGAGAACAGTGATATCCCCACCTCTCCTCCCCCCCCCCCCACTAACATGCCTCTCTACCCCTCATAAAACCTTTATTAGTCCTCCTTGTATATGGAGACGTTATTGCCCCGGGATATTATTTGATTATGCGTCAGTAAAGTCTCCCGGGAAGAAATAAAGCCAGGCAGGCCAGAGGCATAAAGACGTATTATGAAAAGTAATTTGGATAAAACTGTAATCTATTATTCCCACCACGTGACCAGTTAGCAGCGTCGGTCTGAACACCCCCGGTATAAGCCTAACATGTATATGTACACTGGCTGCTTGTCCCCCCGACACAATGAATTATTATTAAGCAATTATGTATATCTCTCGCCAGTGTTCTGAAGACTACAGGTTAACAAATTTAATCAGTCCCAATAATTTAAATGTTTTACTGAGTGTAATCTAGCAGAAAAAGGATCTTTGCACGCTCTCTGGGTCAACAATTTCTCCGGCTCAAAATGGGGCTGTTAGGAGTGCAACAATATTCCACCCTAGAGAGCACTAGTGTCTTGAAAAGTATCATCATTGATGAGGCATCCCTTGTTTGGAAGGTCTTGTCCAACTTGTCATTTCGCTTGCAGTCGAGACAACTGCTTTATTGTGTTCTGTAAAGGTAAGAAAGGTAAGGTCTTCCGACATGATTACTCCTAGATCCTTCACGTTCCTTTTCCTTTTAATACTCTTCTATTGAAGAGTATCTTGAAGAGTATCTTATCCTCTATCTTGACTGCGTTTTTTATGTGGCTTCCGTTTTCAAATTTCAGTTGTTTCTCACAGCACAGCAGCTGGACAATTATCTTCAATTACAATGCTTAAAGTTTGACTAATACGTCGAATTTCTAGAGAGTTTTTGGTCGAGTCCGTAAAAAAATGGGACGTATTAGCTGAGAGGACGGGGGCTAGAACATCAGCTTTAACATTTAAAGCTGGCGAACCTGCTGACTTGCAGAACGTGAAAATAAAGTTAACTACTTAAATTAATTTATTAAAACGTCTAAGTTATTGTCAATCCTTAAGATCAGACACATGGTATTGGAACACGGCAGAGATACTTCATATTCCCCGTTCTTTCACACAATTAATACGTTGCATTTTTTTACGGAATTGACCAATCCGCCAAAATTCGATGTAATAGTAAAAAAATAAATGCAAATAAATATTGACGTTTTCTTTACATGGGCCTCGATAGGTTGGGTGGGTTACTTGGGTTCATACTTTTCTGGTTACACAAAGCATATGTATATTGTTTACAGAGTGGCAAATACAGAGACTGGCTACCACATTCAGAACGGTTCTAAATATTAGGGAGACTGGTCCAAAATATTAGATGAACTGGTTACAAATATCAGAGAGACAGGTTCTAAATATTAAAGAGATTGGTTCTAAATATTAGAGAGACTGGTTCTAAATATTAAAGAGGCTGGTTCTAAATATTAGAGAGACTGGTTCTAAATATTATAGGGACTGGTTCCAAATATTGAAAGAACTGGTTCCAAATATTAGATGAACTGGTTCCAAATTTTAGTGACTGGTTTCAAATATTAGAGAGACTGGTACCAAATATTATAGAGACTGGTACCAAATATTATAGAGACTGGTACCAAATATTATAGAGACTGGTACCAAATATTATAGAGACTGGTTCTAAATATTAAAGAGACTGGTTCCAAATATTAGAGAGACTGGTTCTAAATATTAAAGAGACTGGTTCCAAATATTAGAGAGACTGGTTCTAAATATTAAAGAGGCTGGTTCTAAATATTAGAGGGACTAGTTCCATATCCACAAATTAAAATCATTCCTCGCGAGAGCAGCAGGCATGACAATGCACAGAACCCAAAGACAAGATTAAGTGCACTAACTACACGTGATCAAGTCAGACTGTGAACAGCGGCACTTGACAACCTAGGTTCACCAAGCCTAGTCAGAGACTGGGCCGCGGGGACGTTGATCCTTGGAACCAACTAAAGGTAACCGAGAGGTATGATAGTGCCACCCAACAGTGCAGGTGTGTCAGTATAGTGCCACACAATAGTGCATGTGTGTCAGCATACAGTGCCACACAACAGTGCAGGTGTGCCAGCATACAGTGCCACACAACAGTGCAGGTGTGCCACCATACAGTGCCACACAACAGTGCAGGTGTGCCAGCATACAGTGCCACACAACAGTGCAGGTGTGCCAGCATACAGTGCCACACAACAGTGCAGGTGTGCCAGCATACAGTGCCACACAACAGTGCAGGTGTGCCAGCATACAGTGCCACACAACAGTGCAGGTGTGCCAGCATACAGTGCCACACAACAGTGCAGGTGTGCCAGCATACAGTGCCACACAACAGTGCAGGTGTGCCAGCATACAGTGCCACCTTCAACTGTGAGGAAAGTGTCAATATTCTGGCTATAAAGACACTGACTCACTCGCCCCAGCAACATCCAACACTTTTCTTATATCTAATCTGTTTTCTGTTTTTATGTTGACTTTCGCTTCACGACTTTCATTCCTTTTATAGCTTTATCCTCGTTTTCCCATTCTCTCACTTTATCATTCGGCTTCCCACCTTTATCTCTTTCCATATTTGTTTATCCTTCATTCACCAATTCGTAATATTATTGCCGGTTCATGTTATCAGTATTATATCAGTTTACAAAATAAATCCTTCTCCCCTCCGGCCTTCAAACCGGAGGGGATAATGATCTCTTCCCGAAGGAGCAAGATGTCCTAACATTGGTTAAGAAAAGTATAAATCCTGTCGTTTGAATTTTTTGGTACCTTTAAATACGACGACAGCCAATCACAGAACCCGAGAGAGCAAGCAAGGCTATCTGGTCCTGTAGAGCAGTGGTCTACGTCCTCGGATCACACACGAAGAGCTTTCGTTCAATCCCCGAACAGGATAGATATATTTTCGGCACGTTTTCCCTGATGTCTCTGTTTACCTAACAGGGAAATGGGTACCTGAAGTTAGGGAAATATTGCTGGAACAACCGTGGACATCTTTAAGAGAAAACTAGATTGTTTTCTAAAAGAAGAGCCGGACCTGGTTGATACCTGGTTGATGGGGTTCTGGGAGTTCTTCTACTCCCCAAGCCCGGCCCGAGGCCAGGCTCGACTTGTGAGAGTTTGGTCCACCAGGCTGTTGCTTGGAGCGGCCCGCAGGCCCACATACCCACCACAGCCCGGTTGGTCCGGCACTCCTTGGAGGAATAAATCTAGTTTCCTCTTGAAAATGTCCACGGTTGTTCCGGCAATATTTCTTATGCTTGCTGGGAGGACGTTGAACAACCGCGGACCTCTGATGTTTATACAGTGTTCTCTGATTGTGCCTATGGCACCTCTGCTCTTCATTGGTTCTATTCTACATTTTCTTCCATGTCGTTCACTCCAGTACGTTGTTATTTTACTGTGTAGATTTGGTACTTGGCCCTCCAGTATCTTCCAGGTGTATATTATTTGATATCTCTCTCGTCTTCTTTCTAGTGAGTACATTTGGGCAAATCTATTTCAGCAATCTCTCCTACTTTGAAGGGGGAATTGAGTACTGAGCAGTACTCAAGACGGGACAACACAAGCGCCCTGAAGAGTACAACCATTGTGATGGGATCCCTGGATTTGAAAGTTCTCGCAATCCATCCTATCATTTTTCTGGCTGTCGCAATATTTGCTTGGTTATGCTCCTTAAACGTTAGGTCGTCAGACATTATTATTCCCAAATCCTTTACATGCTGTTTTCCTACTATGGGTACATTTGATTGTGTTTTGTACTCTGTATTATGTTTAAGGTCCTCATTTTTACCGTACCTGAGTACCTGGAATTTATCACTGTTAAACATCATGTTATTTTCTGATGCCCAGTCGAAAACTTTATTAATATCAGCTTGAAGTTTTTCAATGTCCTCAGCCGAGGTAATTTTCATACTGATTTTTGTGTCATCTGCAAAGGATGATACGAAGCTGTGACTTGTATTTTTGTCTATATCTGATATGAGAATAAGGAAAAGCAGTGGTGCAAGGACTGTACCCTGAGGTACAGAGCTTTTCACTGCACTTGGACTAGATTTTATATGGTTGACAGTTACTCGCTGAGTCCTGTTTGACAGAAAACTGAGTATCCAGCGTCCTACTTTACCGGTTATTCCCATTGACTTCATTTTGTGTGCTATCACGCCATGGTCACATTTATCGAAGGCCTTTGCGAAGTCCGTGTATATCACATCAGCATTCTGTTTCTCTTCTAATGCCTCAGTGACTTTGTCGTAGTGCTCAAGTAGCTGTGAGAGGCACGATCTTCCCGCTCGAAATCCATGTTGGCCTGGGTTATGAAGGTCATTGGTCTCCATGAAATTGGTGACCTGACTCCTAATCACTCTCTCAAATACTTTTATGATGTGCGATGTTAGTGCAACTGGTCTATAATTTTTTGCCAATGCTTTGCTCCCTCCCTTGTGTAGAGGGGCTATGTCTGCTACTTTAAGTGCATCTGGTATCTCCCCCGTGTCCAAGCTCTTCCTCCACACTATACTGAGTGCCTGTGCTACCGGCACTTTGCATTTCTTTATAAATATTGAATTCCATGAGTCTGGACCTGGGGCCGAGTGCATGGGCATGTTTTCAATTTCTTTTTCAAAATTTAGTGCGCTCGTGTTTATATCAGTTATATTTACCGGGGTTTGAATATCCCGCATAAAGAAAATGTCTGGATCTTCCACCTTCATGTTGTTTATTGGAGTGCTAAACATGTCCTCATACTGCTTTTTTAGGATTTCACTAATTTCTTTGTCATCCTCCGTGTATGAACCTTCACTTGTACGAATAGGTCCAATACTGGCAGTGGTTTTTGCTTTTGATTTCGCATATGAGAAGAAATATTTTGGATTTTTCTTTATTTCCTGAATTGCTTTCTGTTCTAACTGCCTTTCTTCAGTTTCATATGAGTGTTTCAATTTCCGCTCGATTTCTTCAATCTCCCTATTTAAATTATTCCTTCTTTGACGGGAAATTCGTGTCTGCATAAGCAGTTCCGTTATTTTTTTCCTGCGTTTATAGTGTCGTCTGCGTTCTCTTTCTACGTTAGATCTCTTTCTGGCTTTCCTCAAAGGAACATGTTTCAGACAGACTTGATACGCTTCTGAAGTAAGTTTTTCTATTCCTTCTGTAGGACTTGTATTATTTAGAACAGTTCCCCATGGAATGTTTGTAAGTTCCCTGTTTATTATCTCCCAGTCTATCCTTTTTATTTTATTATCCCCAGTCTATCCTATCCACAGCCCGGACCAACCGGGCTGTGGTGGGTATGTGGGCCTGCGGGCCGCTATTCATATGTTAGGTTGCAAGAAGCTGCGTCTAACAGCCTGGTTGACCAGACCACCAACCAGGAGGTCTGTCCAGAGAGCGGGGACCTTGACCCTGGGAACCAACGAAGGTTGAGGGAATGGTAACCATGTCATCAGCCGTTACCACTGTCAACAGCCATTAAAACGCCAATAATTATTATTATTTATTTAACTAAATGAAATAATAACAAAATCGACACAAAGATCACAGACAAAATATATTATCGAATTATATTTTGACTAGTAAGAGGAGAAATGTTTCAGTCATCTCCCCCACACAGCCTCCATCATCTCCATCTTGCTCCTTCCCCAAAGACAATCTCCTCCCTCCCTCCTTCTTGCCCCTTTCCTTCCAGACTGTCTGCTCCCTCTTGCTCTTCCCTCCCAGGCACGAGACACGACCATCAATCTGCCTGTCATAAATCCTTCATCCTGACACGGGGAGTGATGGGTGTCTTGTGAGGCTGTGGTGAGTCAGGTCCCTCACTCTCTCCCTCACCTGGCTCCCTCACACTCTCCCTCACCGTCAACAGTCCTTAATACACTTACTAACGCTTCAGTATGTAATGGAAGCAATCAAATATTTGTGTCGATCCCTTGCCCAAACGCTTCGGTCTTTCTGTAAGATGTTTGTGTACCGTTGAAGGAGGCCTTGCCCCTTGCCTCGCACCACCCACTCTACACGGCACCTCTCCCACTATTATATGTAAGTTTGGACACTAACAAAAACAAATAGGTCTGGTGCTTTTTATTGCACTTGGAATGTTTGAAGAACTTGGCACGTTTAATACAAAGTGCTTAAACTGTTGAATATTATGTTCTGGGTATCTCGCGCACACATACACACTCATGCACGCACACACACACACACTACCAGATGGGGGCCTGGTAGCCTGATGGATAGCGCGCGGGACTCGTAATTCCGTGGCGCGGGTTCGATTCCCGCACCAGGCAGAAACAAATGGTTAAAGTTTCTTTCACCCTGAATGCCCCTGTTATCTAGCAGTAAATAGGTACCTGGGAGTTAGTCAGCTGTCACGGGCTGCTTCCTGGTGTGTGTGTGTGGTGTGGAGAAAAAAAATAGTAGTTAGTAAACAGTTGATTGACAGTTGAGAGGCGGGCCGAAAGAGCAAAGCTCAACCCCCGCAAACACAACAAGGTGAACACAACAAGGTGAATACATGGTTGCTAGAGTTTAACTCAGGCAAATATAATGTAATGAAGATAGGTGCAGGGAGCAGGAGGCCGGATGCAAGGTACCATTTGGGAGATGAAATTCTTCAAGAATCAGAGAGAGAGAGAGACCTGGGGGCTGATATCACGCCAGACCTGTTCCTTGAAGACCATTTTAAGAGGGGCATCATCAGCGGCATATGTCAGGCTGGCCAACATAAGAACGGTTATTAGAAACTTGTGTAAGAAATCATTCAGAAACTTGTATACCATATATGTCAGACCAATCGTGGAGTGTGCAACTCCAGCATAAAGTCCATATCTTGTCAAGCATAAGACTAAATTGGAAAAGATTCAGAGGTTTGCCACTAGACTAGTACCCGAACTGAGGGGCATGAGCTACGAGGAGAGACCATGGAACTAAACCTCACGTCACTGAAAGACAGAAGTTAGGGGAGCCTTTTCACCACATACAAGATTCTGAGAAATTGATAGGGTAGATAAAGACTTTATTTAACACAGGGGGGCACACGTACAAGGGGACACAGGTGAAAATTGAGTACCCAAATGAGCCACAGACAAATTAAAAAAAAATTAAAAAACTCTTTTTAGTGTCAAGAGTAGTTAACGAATAGAATGCATTTGGAAGTGATGTGGTAGAGGCTGACTCCAGTGATGGAGGCTGACTCCACCACATCACTGGAGTCAGTTTCATACACAGTTTCAAGTGTATGTAAATATGATAGAGCCCAGTCGGCTCAGGAACCTTTAGACAAGTTGATTGACAGTTGAGAGGCAGGGCCAAAGAGCCGAAACTCAACCCCCGCAAGCACAAGGTGAGCACACACACACACACACACACACACTGTGCAACACTTTGGTACTACTCGGAACACGCTGTTAGTTGACCAAAAAATAGTGGCAGTATTCACAAAAACTGTGCTAGCGGTCCCCCGAGAGCCGTCTACTCTACAAAATGTTCCCAGACTTCCTCCTGTGCTCCAAAAACTTTCCAGCACACGTCCACATTTCCACACACGCGCCGGCTGGAAAAAACGGAAAAACAGAAACAGACAAATCTGATATGTCAGGATTCAATTTTTTTTCATTAGTTCCCGCCGGTCCCCGAGGTCGCCGCTCCTTATATAGACACTTTCACACTTTGAATCGTTATGAACATTTTAATACTATTAGAAAGCCTAGATTTTGAACTGTTTTGAACGAATTTAAACAAGTTCGGTTGATTCTATGTTTTTTCAAGTAACGTTCAAAATTCCCGTTATCGGGGTCAGGAATTCTATGCTTTGGAATACCGAGCTCCCACTAAGCCAAATACTGACCCTCTCCCAGGAGGCATCCCATAACAGCTCTCTAGCTCCCGGGTACCTATTTACTGCAAGGTGAACAGAGCCATCAGGTGAAAGGAAACAAGCCCAGCAATTTGTGTCTTGCCTAGGAAGTGAATCCTGGTCCCCCTGATTGTAAGCCAAGGACGTAGACCAATGTGCTATAGGACTTTTGCCACCCAATAGAGACAGGCTGTTCCCCAATGGTAAGGGCCTGACGGCTGACTGAACAGCGCTCGAGATTCGTAGGCCTAAGGTTCCGGGTTCGATCCCCGGCGGAGGCGGAAACAAATGGGCAGAGTTTCTTACTTCTTGATTTTCACCTAGCAGTAAACAGATACTTGGGAGTTAGACAGCTAAAAGAGGGCCTCATAATGCCCTAATAATGCCTCAAAAAGAGGGCCTCATAATGCCCTAATAATGCCTCAAAAAGAGGGCCTCATAATGGTCATGAGAAAAATGATAGTACAAGCAGATAAAGATTAATCACGACTGTTGATACTGGAGGACCTTTAAAGCAATAAACGTGGGAGGTCTATGAAGCAAGAAAGGGAGACTTTTGGACATGCACATTTGTAAACTTCATTCTGGAGACATTCTTGTATCAACATGTCAAGCAGGCCACAAGAATGAGGGAAGAGGATGTACCGTCAGTACTGGATCTAGTATTCACCAGGAAATAAGAGATATTTGACATCCAGTACCTTCCTCCCTTGGGAAAGAGTGATCATGTCCTGTTAGACATTAAATATGCTTTAAGATATCATCTAGAAGAAAATGGGGACATTGAAACAGTTGATAAACTCGATTTCAAGAGTACACTATGGGGAACTTCGAAAATTGTTCAATGAGTGTAATTGGATAGACTTGTTTGTAGGCAGTGAAGTAAATGAGATATATGCCAAATTTTGCAAAATATACGATGAAGGCCCACAAACATTCATACCTAAACAGAGCTTCCAGGCCAGAAAACAGGATTGGTTCAACAAAAATTCCGAGAGGGCTAGAGACTAGACACAAAAATGGAATCAATACAGGAAGAGGCCAAACCCTCAAACATTCCAGCAATACAAACATGCAAGAAACTACACAGCAGTAAGGAGAGGGGCAGAAAGTAATTTTGAAAAAGGGATAGCAGTCAAATGTAAAACAGAACCAGGTCTATTCTATAAATTCATAAACAAATTGCAGGTAAAGGATAATATCCAGAAGTTGAAAATGGGAAACAGATTCATGGAAAAAGAAATGTGTGAAACATTAATCGAAAAGTTCCAAAGTGTGTTTGTACAAAATGAAATCTTCAGAGAACCAGACAATAAGAATTAAAGAGAACATCATAAGAGCACGTAGAGGTGTCTAGAGACGAAGTGGAAAATATGTTCCAGGAGCTGATTCACCAGGATACCTGATCAACCAGGCTGTGACTCATACGTCAGGCTGTGAGCAGCCGCGTCTAACAGCCTGGTTGATCAGTCCAGCAACCAGGAGGCTAGGTCGACGACCGGGCCGCGGGGACGCTAAGCCCCGGAAGCACCTCAAGGTAACCTCAAGGTAAGGTAGCTAAGTAAGAACAAAGCAGTTGGCCCAGATGGAGTTTCACCATGGGTTCTAAGAGAATGTACATCTGAGCTCAGCAATCCACTTCACCAAATTTTTCAGGCATCCCTGTGTACAGGAGTCGTAGCAGACGCGTGGAAAAAGGCTAACATTGTTCCAATCTACAAAAGTGGCAGCAGGGAAGACCCCTTTAATTATAGATCAGTATCGTTGACAAGTGTAATAGTCAAAATATTGGAAAAAAATAATTACACATAAATGGGTAGAACACCTGGAGACAAACGATATAATATCAGATCGTCAGTATGGTTCTCGATCTGGAAGATCCTGTGTAACATTTACTCAGTTTCTATGATCGGGCCACAGATTTTACAGGAAAGAGATGATTGGGTTGACTGCATCTATTTGGACCTAAAAAAAAAGTCTTTCGACAGAGTTCTACAAAGAGGTTGTTCTGGAAACAGGAACACATTGAAGGGGTGACAGGTGAACTGCTAACATGGATGAACAATTTTCTGATAGAAAAATGAGGGCAGTAATAAAAGAAAGTGTATCGGATTGGAGAAATGTCACAAGCGGAGTACCACAGGGTTCAGTTCTTGCACCGGTAATGTTCATTGTCTACATAAACGATCTACCAGATGGAATTCAGAATTATATGAACATGTTTGCTGGTGATAAGATAATAGGGAAGATAAGTAACTTAGATCATTGTCAAACCCTTCAAGAAGACCTGGACTTAATAAGAATATGAAGCACCACTTGGCAAATGTAATTTAATGTAAATAAATGTCATGTTATGAAATGTGGAAAAGGAGAACATAAACCCCCACACAAACTATAAATTATGTGAGACATCTTTAAAGAATTCTGATAAAGAAAGAGATCTAGGGGTGGTTCTAGACAGACAACTATCACCTTAGGACCATATTAAGGACATTGTGCGAGGAGCCTATGCAACACTTTCTAACTTCAAAATTGCTTTTAATACATGGATGGCGAAATAAAAAAGAAATTGTTCACGACTTTTGTTAGACCAAAGCTGGAATATGTAGCGGTTGTATGGCACCCATAACTTAAGAAGCACATAAACAAACTGGAAAAGGTGCAAAGACATGCCACTAAGTGGCTCCCAGAACTTGAAAGACAAGAGATACGAGGAGAGGTTAGAGGCATTAAATATGCCAAAACTAGAAGACAGACGAAAAAGAGGAGATATGATCACTACATACAAAATAGTAACAGGACTTGATAAAATTGATAAGAAAGATTTCCAGAGACCTGGAACTTCAAGAACAAAGAAGTCATAGATTTAAACTAACTAAACACAGATGCCGAAGAAATATTAGAAAATTCACTTTCGCAAATAGAGTGGTAGACGGTTGGAATAAGTTAGTTGAGAAAGTGGTGGAGGCCAAGACCGTCAGTAGTTTTAAAGCGTTATATGATGAAGAGTGCTGGGAAGACGGGACACCACGAGCGTAGCTCTCATCCTGTAACTACATTTAGGAAATTACACTTAGATAATTACACACACACACACACACACACACACACACACACACACACACACACACAATTAACGAAATAAAAACACACTTATGGGACTACGTTCATTTAAACAAAAAACATTGTATTCAGATAATAAATTAACAAATCAGTGTGTTAGTGGCGAATCCTTAAATCTCTCGCCAAATATTTTCTCCTTGAGCTGGGAGAACATGCCGGCCTTCACCAAGTCTTCGGTCGCGCGGCACCTTCTGCCAAAGCGGCGGCGGAATTCACTAGCGGCTCTCCACTTCTTTCCCTCTTTCCTGTACACCCAACTCTCGAACGCCCAGTCCTCGAGGACGTGCACCTGACTGACGATATTTTCTGCGAAGCGGACACACTTGGTTTTCTTCTGGTGGCGGCCATCGTCGCCGGAGACCTTTTCCTTCTCCATAGTAGGTCGCTTCACACTGTGAAGAACCTGAAGAACACATCTGGTAATAATATACCAGATGCAAGAATTATAGTCAGGCTAATAGTTCGACTGGTCTAGTAAATGCGGTGCCTTGTTGTAGTGATGTACTCACATCATACGTCTTTTGCATTTAAATAAGATTCCTTTGATAACTTTATCTATTCTCTTCAAGAGCTTGTACGTAGTTAATATATCCCCCTCTCCTCTAAGATTGTTCTCTCATCCTGTCCTCCCTTGCTGAGGCCTCTCAATTCAGGTACTAATCTTGTGGCAAACATTTTTTGTTGAAGTTTCTATTTATGCTTCTCAAGAAGTGGATTCCCTGTTGTCGCTGCATACTCGGGTAATGGTCTCACATATGTAGTATGTGTGGATTTGAAAGCCTGTTTGTTTAGGTTCTTAAATGACGTTGTTACGTTTGGTAACTTCCCATATGGTGCTAATGATGTCCTGTTCAAATGACCTTTGTGATGTTTAGTGTTTGGATAATGTCTACTCTCAAATGATGATGTGTAGTGATGGTAAGTGTTGTGGTGGTGATGTGTAGTGACGGTAGGTGTTGTGGTGGTGATGTGTAGTGACGGTAGGTGTTGTGGTGGTGATGTGTAGTGACGGTAGATGTTGTGTGGTGGTGATGTATAGTGACGGTAGGTGTTGTGTGGTGGTGATGTGTAGTGACGGTAGGTGTTGTGTGGTGATGTGTAGTGACGGTAGGTGTTGTGGTGGTGATGTATAGTGACGGTAGGTGTTGTGTGGTGGTGATGTATAGTGACGGTAGGTGTTGTGGTGGTGATGTATAGTGACGGTAGGTGTTGTGGTGGTGATGTGTAGTGACGGTAGGTGTTGTGTGGTGATGATGTGTAGTGACGGTAGGTGTTGTGGTGGTGATGTGTAGTGATGGTAGGTGTTGTGTGGTGATGTGTAGTGATGGTAGGTGTTGTGTTGGTGATGTGTAGTGATGGTAGGTGTTGTGTGGTGGTGATGTGTAGTGATGGTAGGTGTTGTGGTGGTGATGTGTAGTGACGGTAGGTGTTGAGTGGTGATGATGTGTAGTGACGGTAGGTGTTGTGGTGGTGATGTGTAGTGACGGTAGGTGTTGTGGTGGTGATGTGTAGTGACGGTAGGTGTTGTGTAGTGATGGTAAGTGTTGTGGTGGTGATGTGTAGTGACGGTAGGTGATGTGTAGTGATGGTAGGTGTTGTGTGGTGGTGATGTGTAGAGATGGTAGGTGTTGTGTGGTGGTGATGTATAGTGACGGTAGGTGTTGTGTTGGTGATGTGTAGTGACGGTAGGTGTTGTGGTGGTGATGTGTAGTGACGGTAGGTGTTGTGTGGTGATGTGTAGTGACGGTAGGTGTTGTGGTGGTGATGATGTGTAGTGACGGTAGATGTTGTGTGGTGATGTGTAGTGACGGTAGGTGTTGTGTGGTGATGTGTAGTGACGGTAGGTGTTGTGGTGGTGATGTGTAGTGACGGTAGGTGTTGTGTGGTGGTGATGTGTAGTGATGGTAGGTGTTGTGTGGTGATGTGTAGTGACGGTAGGTGTTGTGTGGTGATGTGTAGTGACGGTAGGTGTTGTGTTGGTGATGTGTAGTGACGGTAGGTGTTGTGGTGGTGATGTGAAGTGACGGTAGGTGTTGTGGTGGTGATGTGTAGTGATGGTAGGTGTTGTGGTGGTGATGTGTAGTGACGGTAGGTGTTGTGTGGTGATGATGTGTAGTGACGGTAGGTGTTGTGGTGGTGATGTGTAGTGACGGTAGGTGTTGTGGTGGTGATGTGTAGTGACGGTAGGTGTTGTGTGGTGATGATGTGTAGTGACGGTAGATGTTGTGGTGGTGATGTGTAGTGACGGTAGATGTTGTGGTGGTGATGTGTAGTGACGGTAGGTGTTGTGTGGTGATGATGTGTAGTGACGGTAGGTGTTGTGGTGGTGATGTGTAGTGACGGTAGGTGTTGTGTGGTGATGATGTGTAGTGACGGTAGGTGTTGTGGTGGTGATGTGTAGTGACGGTAGGTGTTGTGGTGGTGATGTGTAGTGACGGTAGGTGTTGTGGTGGTGATGTGTAGTGATGGTAGGTGTTGTGGTGATGTGTAGTGACGGTAGGTGTTGTGGTGGTGATGTGCAGTGACGGTAGGTGTTGTGGTGGTGATGTGTAGTGACGGTAGGTGTTGTGTGGTGATGTGTAGTGATGGTAGGTGTTGTGTGGTGATGATGTGTAGTGACGGTAGGTGTTGTGTGGTGGTGGGTGTTGTGTGGTGGTGGGTGTTGTGTGGTGGTGTTGTGTGGTGGTGGTGTTGTGTGGTGGTGGTGTTGTGTAGTTAAGTACTTATGGAAGATGGCTACAGTTACGAGGCTGGTCGAGTACAGTGTAGACGGTTACAGTGCTTCAGGTTGTGTGAAGTAAATACGGTTACAGTGATGATGGTTGTGAGTAGTTAAGATGATTACAGTGGTGAAGATAGTGCGTAGTAAATATGGTTAGTGATGATAGTCATTTGTAGTGAATATCGACACTCTTGACGACTGTGTTGTAAAGTTAGTGATTAAACTAGTGTATAATGCAGATGATTACAGTGAAGATAGTGAGTAGTGAAGATGGTTACAGTGAATATAGTGTGTAGTGAAGATGGCTACAGTGAATATAGTGTGTAAAGATGGTTACAGTGAATATAGTGTGTAAAGATGGTTACAGTGAATATAGTGTGTAGTGAAGATGGTTACAGTGAATATAGTATGTAGTGAAGATGGTTACAGTGAATATAGTATGTAGTGAAGATTGTTACAGTGAGGATATAGTGATTGTAGTGAAGATAGCTACCGGGAGGATATAATGAGTGTAGTGAAGATGGTTACAGTGAATATGGTATGTAGTGAAGATGATTACAGTGAATATAGTGTTGTGAAGATGGTTACAGTGAATATAGTGTGTAGTGAAGATGGTTACAGTGAATATAGTGTGTAGTGAAGATGGTTACAGTGAATATAGTGAGTGTAGTGAAGATGGTTACCGGGAGGATATAGTGTGTAGTGAACATGGTTACAGTGAATATAGTGTGTAGTGAAGATGGTTAATAGTGAATATAGTGAAGTGAATATAGTGAAGTGAAGATGGTGTGAAGTGAAGATGGTGTGAAGTGAAGATGGTGTGAAGTGAAGATGGTGTGTAGTGAAGATGGTTACCGGGAGGATATAGTGTGTAGTGAACATGGTTACAGTGAATATAGTGTGTAGTGAAGATGGTTACAGTTAATATAGTGTGTAGTGAAGATGATTACAGTGAATAGCGTGTGTAGTGAAGATGATTACAGTTAATAGCGTGTGTAGTGAAGATGGTTATAGGGAGGATATAATGTGTAGTGAAGAGGGTTACAGTGAGGATAGTGTGTGCAGTGAAGATGGTTTCAGGGAGGATATAGTTTGTAATGAAGATGGTTACAGTGAGAATATAATGTGTGTGTAGATGGTTGCAGTGAAGACAGTGTACATAGAGAAGATAGTTACAGTGAGGATAGTAGTAGTGGGCATCCATCAGTCTCAGGAGACTATGGAGTTACTCTCTGGTTGTCGGTCTGGAGTGGCCTCTCCAGGGCTCAAAGCCATGGTAGGCAGATACGGGGGAGAAGCTGTTACCCATGCAGCAGGTCCCCCCACCCCCCTCTCCTCGGCGCCGAAAGTCTCCAATGGAAAGGCAAACGCCAATGCGATTGGTTCCAGCGCCGTCGCAGGAGCTACGGTTCCTACGGTCGAGGACCGTAGGAACCCTTAGCTCCGGAATCAATTTAAGGTAACCACAGAGTAAGGTAACCTTTTTGTAATATCCCAGCTCCTTGTCCTCATCCCAGCTCCTTGTTCTGATATCCCAGCTCCTTGTCCTCATATCCCAGCTCCTTGTCCTCATATCCCAGCTCCTTGTCCTCATATCCCAGCTCCTTGTTTTCATATCCCAGCTCCTTGTCCTCATATCCCAGCTCCTTGTCATTATATCCCAGCTCCTTGTCCTCATATCCCAGCTCCTTGTCCTCACATCCGATACAGTCACTGTGGCTTAGTGTTGTCGCCTGACACTTGCGGCAGACATTCTTCACCTCAAGCACGCTCAAGTGAGCCCCCAGTAAGCTCCCTACCTACACACACTGAGCCCCAAGCACACTCCAGTGAGCCCCCAGTAAGCTCCCTACCTACACACACTGAGCCCCAAGCACACACCAGTGAGCCCCCAGTAAGCTCCCTACCTACACACACTGAGCCCCAAGCACACTCCAGTGAGCCCCCAGTAAGCTCCCTACCTACACACACTGAGCCCCAAGCACACTTCAGTGTGCCCCCAGTAATAAGCTCCCTACCTACACACACTGAGCCCCAAGCACACTCCAGTGAGCCCCCAGTAAGCTCCCTACCTACACACACTGAGCCCCAAGCCAGCTCCAGTGAGCCCCCAGTAAGCTCCCTACCTACACACACTGAGCCCCAAGCACACACCAGTGAGCCCCCAGTAAGCTCCCTACCTACACACACTGAGCCCCAAGCACACACCAGTGAGCCCCCAGTAAGCTCCCTACCTACACACACTGAGCCCCAAGCACACTCCAGTGAGCCCCCAGTAATAAGCTCCCTACCTACACACACTGAGCCCCAAGCACACTTCAGTGTGCCCCCAGTAATAAGCTCCCTACCTACACACACTGAGCCCCAAGCACACTCCAGTGAGCCCCCAGTAAGCTCCCTACCTACACACACTGAGCCCCAAGCACACTCCAGTGAGCCCCCAGTAAGCTCCCTACCTACACACACTGAGCCCCAAGCACACACCAGTGAGCCCCCAGTAAGCTCCCTACCTACACACACTGAGCCCCAAGCACACTCCAGTGAGCCCCCAGTAATAAGCTCCCTACCTACACACACTGAGCCCCAAGCACACTTCAGTGTGCCCCCAGTAATAAGCTCCCTACCTACACACACTGAGCCCCAAGCACACTCCAGTGAGCCCCCAGTAAGCTCCCTACCTACACACACTGAGCCCCAAGCACACTCCAGTGAGCCCCCAGTAAGCTCCCTACCTACACACACTGAGCCCCAAACACTAACCACATACTGAAGACTGCTCATTACACCATTCACTCACCTGGAAAGAAAATATATATTTTAAAAAGATATTCAAAAGCAGTTTACACAGAGCAGGAACATAGTGATTAAAATAACCAAAATGATTCTTATATTTTAAAACCTTTAGATTACTAAGAGATATTAAATTTCAGATGTTTAAAAATATATACAAATGAAATAGTAGTATTAAACATATTTTGTCGTGATACTGGGCTCCGTACATTCCTACACTCGCTATCAAGTTATGTTATCACTCGCCATATTATCAAGATAGGCCAATTTGTACACTATTTCCAACACCATTTGTCTCTGTGGGTTGAGCAATGAATACTATCCTAATTTTGACATTTTTAACTTTGCTATTTTCTCTCATGAGTGTGTTGTTGATACAAGATGATTGTGGTAGTGGTGGTGGTTGTCCTAGTACTCTCAGCACGGGGTGTTGGTGGTAAAGGTGGATGTGGTAGTGGTAGTCGTGCTAATTGCAGTATTAGTGACACATTTAGTGTCAATAAAAATACTAATCATAACCATTACTACTACTAATAAGAAATGAGTAATATTGGGGTGGTCATAACCTCAGTGGCAAGTGTGTGCTGCCAGTGAGGACAAAGGCGAGGCGAGGACCTTAGAGAAGTCATCTCAACCCGGAGCTGCCCACTGGTGCTGACCTGGATAAGGTGATATATTTGCTTATCAGATTATGTTACCATATTCACATTCCAACTGTTGCATATGACTGCACTAATCTTCCGTCTAATTTACACCAGAACAATCTTGATGACTTTTTTTTGTTCCAAAGAGCGGGGGAAGGGGTGTATATTCCCTACAACAAATACGCGAAGGCGAACCCTGGTTCCAACGATCGCGTCATGAAATCCAAAATAAATAGATCTATCACTCATAGCCTATGGATAGACGAGAGGCGGGCCAGAGAAGGCTGGCTGCCCCAGACCAGACGTCGCACAAGGGACTCAACACCATCTTCTTGAGGTTATCTTGAGATGATTTCGGGGCTTTTAGTGTCCCCGCGGCCCGGTCCTCGACCAGGCCTCCACCCCCAGGAAGCAGCCCGTGACAGCTGACTAACACCCAGGTACCTAATTTACTGCTAGGTAACAGGAGCATAGGGTGAAAGAAACTCTGCCCATTGTTTCTCGCCGGCGCCTGGGATCGAACCCAGGACCACAGGATCACAAGTCTCGCATGCTGTCCGCTCGGCCGACCGGCTCCCTCAAGACCGACCATCAAGCCAGGAAGCGGACTAAGAGAAAGATAATGCTGAGAGATCAAAGGATGCTGATAAGCCTTACAAGACATTTTTGTTTATGAATTTGTGGAGCGAGATTATTAAAATAAGACGTTCATGCAATAGGATAACGAACGTCATAGAGGTTTACTCTGTTCCTTATAATGAATAATAATTTACTGTGTCCGGGGACAGGCAGCCAGCCAGTGTATTCATACACGTTAGGCGAGGTCCTAACGAGTTCTCCCCCCCCTAAGGTCGAATTACTAACCCCGCCCAACATACAACCGTACAACAAACTGACTAACTCCTGAGCACCTCCTTACTATTAGGTGAACAGATGCATTAAGTGAAAGGAAATGTGCCCAACATTTCTGTCCCGCCCGGGATTCGAACTCGGAATTCTCTATAATGCGTCGAGAACGAACCCGACCATACTACCAGGAGGACCCTTCAGTGTATATAAATACATATTTAATCAAAAATATACATTCAACGTTGTTCAAAATCATTCCAGACACATGAGACAAATTAATGTAACACCAGCTGTATGAGATACCTGCATACACCCTGCCCCTAGTGGTAAACACCTGCATACACCCTGCCCCTAGTGGTAAACACCTGCATACACCCTGCCCCTAATGGTAAACACCTGCATACACCCTGCCCCTAGTGGTAAACACCTGCATACACCCTGCCCCTAGTGGTAAACACCTGCATACACCCTGCCCCTAGTGGTAAACACCTGCATACACCCTGCCCCCTAGTGGTTAACACCTGCATACACCCTGCCCCTAGTGGTTAACACCTGCATACACCCTGCCCCTAGTGGTAAACACCTGCATACACCCTGCCCCTAGTGGTAAACACCTGCATACACCCTGCCCCTAGTGGTAAACACCTGCATA
Source organism: Procambarus clarkii (assembly GCF_040958095.1). Lineage (NCBI taxonomy): Eukaryota > Metazoa > Arthropoda > Malacostraca > Decapoda > Cambaridae > Procambarus > Procambarus clarkii. Next base: position 24,197,057 of record NC_091190.1, on the reverse strand, counting down.
CACCCTGCCCCTAGTGGTAAACACCTGCATACACCCTGCCCCTAGTGGTAAACACCTGCATACACCCTGCCCCTAGTGGTAAACACCTGCATACACCCTGCCCCTAGTGGTAAACACCTGCATACACCCTGCCCCTAGTGGTAAACACCTGCATACACCCTGCCCCTAGTGGTAAACACCTGCATACACCCTGCCCCTAGTGGTAAACACCTGCATACACCCTGCCCCTAGTGGTAAACACCTGCATACACTCTGCCCCTAGTGGTAAACACCTGCATACACCCTGCCCCTAATGGTAAACACCTGCATACACCCTGCCCCTAGTGGTAAACACCTGCATACACCCTGCCCCTAATGGTAAACACCTGCATACACCCTGCCCCTAGTGGTAAACACCTGCATACACCCTGCCCCTAGTGGTAAACACCTGCATACACCCTGCCCCTAGTGGTTAACACCTGCATACACCCTGCCCCTAGTGGTTAACACCTGCATACACCCTGCCCCTAGTGGTAAACACCTGCATACACCCTGCCCCTAGTGGTAAACACCTGCATACACCCTGCCCCTAGTGGTAAACACCTGCATACACCCTGCCCCTAGTGGTAAACACCTGCATACACCCTGCCCCTAGTGGTAAACACCTGCATACACCCTGCCCCTAGTGGTAAACACCTGCATACACCCTGCCCCTAGTGGTAAACACCTGCATACACCCTGCCCCTAATGGTAAACACCTGCATACACACTGCCCCTAGTGGTAAACACCTGCATACACCCTGCCCCTAGTGGTAAACACCTGCATACACCCTGCCCCTAGTGGTTAACACCTGCATACACCCTGCCCCTAGTGGTTAACACCTGCATACACCCTGCCCCTAGTGGTAAACACCTGCATACACCCTGCCCCTAGTGGTAAACACCTGCATACACCCTGCCCCTAGTGGTAAACACCTGCATACACCCTGCCCCTAGTGGTAAACACCTGCATACACTCTGCCCCTAGTGGTAAACACCTGCATACACCCTGCCCCTAGTGGTAAACACCTGCATACACCCTGCCCCTAGTGGTAAACACCTGCATACACTCTGCCCCTAGTGGTAAACACCTGCATACACCCTGCCCCTAGTGGTAAACACCTGCATACACCCTGCCCCTAGTGGTAAACACCTGCATACACCCTGCCCCTAATGGTAAACACCTGCATACACCCTGCCCCTAATGGTAAACACCTGCATACACCCTGCCCCTAGTGGTAAACACCTGCATACACCCTGCCCCTAGTGGTAAACACCTGCATACACCCTGCCCCTAATGGTAAACACCTGCATACACCCTGTCCCTAGTGGTAAACACCTGCATACACCCTGCCCCTAGTGGTAAACACCTGCATACACTCTGCCCCTAGTGGTAAACACCTGCATACACCCTGCCCCTAGTGGTAAACACCTGCATACACCCTGCCCCTAGTGGTAAACACCTGCATACACCCTGCCCCTAATGGTAAACACCTGCATACACCCTGCCCCTAATGGTAAACACCTGCATACACCCTGCCCCTAATGGTAAACACCTGCATACACCCTGCCCCTAATGGTAAACACCTGCATACACCCTGCCCCCTAGTGGTAAACACCTGCATACACCCTGCCCCTAGTGGTAAACACCTGCATACACCCTGCCCCTAATGGTAAACACCTGCATACACCCTGCCCCTAATGGTAAACACCTGCATACACCCTGCCCCTAGTGGTAAACACCTGCATACACCCTGCCCCTAATGGTAAACACCTGCATACACCCTGCCCCTAGTGGTAAACACCTGCATACACCCTGCCCCTAGTGGTAAACACCTGCATACACTCTGCCCCTAGTGGTAAACACCTGCATACACCCTGCCCCTAATGGTAAACACCTGCATACACCCTGCCCCTAATGGTAAACACCTGCATACACCCTGCCCCTAATGGTAAACACCTGCATACACCCTGCCCCTAATGGTAAACACCTGCATACACCCTGCCCCTAGTGGTAAACACCTGCATACACTCTGCCCCTAGTGGTAAACACCTGCATACACCCTGCCCCTAGTGGTAAACACCTGCATACACCCTGCCCCTAGTGGTAAACACCTGCATACACCCTGCCCCTAATGGTAAACACCTGCATACACCCTGCCCCTAGTGGTAAACACCTGCATACACCCTGCCCCTAGTGGTAAACACCTGCATACACACTGCCCCTAGTGGTAAACACCTGCATACACACTGCCCCTAGTGGTAAACACCTGCATACACCCTGCCCCTAGTGGTAAACACCTGCATACACCCTGCCCCTAGTGGTAAACACCTGCATACACACTGCCCCTAATGGTAAACACCTGCATACACACTGCCCCTAGTGGTAAACACCTGCATACACCCTGCCCCTAGTGGTAAACACCTGCATACACCCTGCCCCTAGTGGTAAACACCTGCATACACACTGCCCCTAATGGTAAACACCTGCATACACACTGCCCCTAGTGGTAAACACCTGCATACACACTGCCCCTAATGGTAAACACCTGCATACACACTGCCCCTAGTGGTAAACACCTGCATACACACTGCCCCTAATGGTAAACACCTGCATACACACTGCCCCTAATGGTAAACACCTGCATACACACTGCCCCTAGTGGTAAACACCTGCATACACACTGCCCCTAATGGTAAACACCTGCATACACACTGCCCCTAGTGGTAAACACCTGCACACACTAACTCCTCTAATGGTTGAGAACGCTGTAAGCAAAAAATATTGGGAGTTATGATGGTTCATTTTAACATATATATTCTGACAACCATAAACATAGATCGACGAAAATGTGTGATAGAAGCGTTCTTCCCCCATGGTACATCGCCATCTGTGGTAAACACCTGTGTACACTTGTGAACACCTGTGTACACTTGTGTACACCTCTGTACACCTGTGTACACTTGTGAACACCTGTGTACACTTGTGAACACCTGTGTACACCTGTGTACGTGTTGCCATTCTAGAGAACTGCCGAGCTGCTGTGTCCTCCTCTGATAATTGTATCATTTCACAGCATTTTAGCTGTGAAATGATGTAATTATCTCTGAAAATTTCTCCTCCCCCCTCCAAAAAAGGGGTCAAAGTTCTATTTTGATTCAAATTTTATTTGAATAAAGTTATATATATATATATATATATATATATATATATATATATATATATATATATATATATATATATATATATATATATATATATATATTGATAAAAGTAGTACTAAAACTATTTCCCGAAACCTTTTGCCTTAAAAACTATTCGATATGTACTAAATGTTATAAAAACATCAATAAACTTCTTTTTTTTTTTAACCGAAAATAATAAATAAATCCACCACGAAGTCAAATAACAAAGTTTCACCATAAAGATGCCAGAATCTACGAAGTTCCGCTGCAAAAAGGAGAACTTTATAAAGTGTGACGCCAGCGGGGAGAACCTCTCCAACACGTGGGAGGAAAATATACAAAGTTGGTGACCAAGAATGAGGACATGAAGACAATTTTAGTGTCTTCAAGTGTGAAGATGGTGGGTAAGGGGAGGAGGACCATGGTAGAGGGGTTGTATGGGGGGTCACTCATGGTAGAGGGGTTGTATGGGGGGTCACTCATGGTAGAGGGGTTGTATGGGGGGTCACTCATGGTAGAGGGGTTGTATGGGGGAGCACTCATGGTACAGGGGTTGTATGGGGGGTCACTCATGGTAGAGGGGTTGTATGGGGGGAGCACTCATGGTAGAGGGGTTGTATGGGGGTCACTCATGGTACAGGGGTTGTATGGGGGGAGCACTCATGGTAGAGGGGTTGTATGGGGGGGTTACTTATGGTAGAGGGGTTGTATGGGGGGGGTCACTCATGGTAGAGGGGTTGTATGGGGGGGTCACTCATGGTAGAGGGGTTGTATGGGGGGTCACTCATGGTAGAGGGGTTGTATAAGGGGGTCACTCATGGTAGAGGGGTTGTATGTGGGATCACTCATGGTAGAGGGGTTGTATGGGGGGGTCACTCATGGTAGAGGGGTTGTAGGGGGGGTCACTCATGGTAAAGGGGTTGTATGAGGGGGTCACTCATGGTAAAGGGGTTGTATGGGGGGGGTCACTCATGGTAGAGGGGTTGTATGGGGGGGTCACTCATAGGTAGAGGGGTTGTAGGGGGGTCACTCATGGTTGAGTGGTTGTATGGGGGGTCACTCATGGTAGAGGGGTTGTATGGGGGGGTCACTCATGGTAAAGGGGTTGTATGGGGGTCACTCATGGTAGAGGGGTTGCATGGGGGGTCACTCATGGTAGTGGGGTTGTTGGTAGCACTCACAATATCATGTTAGCCCTACATCATGTTAGCCCCACATCATGGTAGCCACACATCATGGTAGCCACACATCATGGAAACTCCACATCGTGGAAGTCGCACATCATGGTAGCCCTACATCATGGTAGCCCCACAACATGGTAGCCCTACAACATGGTAGCCCCACATCATGGCAGCCCCACATCATGGTAGCTCCACATCATGGTAGCCCCACATCATGGCAGCCCTACATCATGGTAGCCCCACATCATGGTAGCCCCACATCATGGTAGCCCCACATCATGGCAGCCCATCATGGTAGCCCCACATCATGGTAGCCCCACATCATGACAGCCCCACATCATGGTAGCCCCACATCATGGCAGCCCCACATCATGGTAGCCCCACATCATGGTAGCCCCACATCATGGCAGCCCCACATCATGGTAGCCCCACATCATGGTAGCCCCACATCATGGCAGCCCCACATCATGGTAGCCCCACATCATGGTATCCCCACATCATGGTAGCCCCACATCATGGTAGCCCCACATCATGGTAGCCCCACATCATGGTAGCCCCACATCATGGTAGCCCCACATCATGGTAGCCCCACATCATGGTAGCCCCACATCATCATCTCACCAAGACAAACACAATGTCCTCTAGTAGATGTTTGTTCAGGAAGAAAATCAATAGAAGAATTGTGTCATGTTATCAAGGAGCCAGCTGTCACTCCTCCACATGAAGGCTCTCCCACCTGTCACTCTTTCCACACGAAAAATCTAAATACAAAATACAAAAAAAGCAGGAGAAATCCTCAAAGAAAACAGAGAAATCCAATTAAAAAAATTCAAAGATAACTTTTTTTTTCTTCACTCCCTCCCAAAAACACTAAGGAAAATCCCAGAAACAAAATCCCAGAATTTTTCCGTATTATCTTCCCCTCTTGAAAAAAATCAGAAAAGAAAGAAAATTAAAAAAAAAAAGTATCTTTCCCCAAAAAATGCAATAACATTTTCCGGCTGAAAAATAAGCAATACAAAATCTATACAAATCCTCCACACTAAGCCAGCCCCATTTTATGCACAAGACATAAACATTGTTGAACAAATGTTGCACTTTTACGTGCAGGAAATTATGTACCTGGACATTTGTACTCTGGACTGTTAACGAGGAACTCTCTCGAGTATGTATTCCTCACTGGACGTAGTGGTAGGCTGAACAACCTTTCCAATATCTGGTCCTACTCTCGGTACATCTAGCCCACTATCTCGCTTACATGTGGCTCACTACATTGCTACATCTGGTCCACAACCTCGCTACATCTGGCTCACTACGTCGCTACATCTGGTCCACAACCTCGCTACATCTGGCTCACTACGTCGCTACATCTGGTCCACAACCTCGCTACATCTGGCCCACTACGTCGCTACATCTGGTCCACAACCTCGCTACATCTGGCTCACTACGTCGCTACATCTGGTCCACAACCTCGCTACATCTGGCTCACTCCGTCGCTACATCTGGCCCACTACGTCGCTACATCTGGTCCACAACCTCGCTACATCTGGCCCACTACGTCGCTACATCTGGTCCACAACCTCGCTACATCTGGCCCACTACGTCGCTACATCTGGTCCACAACCTCGCTACATCTGGCCCACTACGTCGCTACATCTGGCCCACTACGTCGCTACATCTGGTCCACAACCTCGCTACATCTGGCTCACTACGTCGCTACATCTGGCTCACTACGTCGCTACATCTGGTCCACAACCTCGCTACATCTGGTCCACAACCCCGTTATAGCGCTGACAACCTCATGTTGTTGTGGTTTTTGGAAACATTAACATTGGTATACAAACTATCTCCAGACATCGCTCGGACATGAATTAACATTTTAAAAAATCTTTTAAAAAAACCTGTTATCTGTAACGAGGACTTGTAATGACTGTGTGATACATGACTGTATCGCACTGTGATATTGTGGAATGATTATATGCGAAACATATGCGAAATCAAAAGCAAAAACCACTGCCAGTATTGGACCTATTCGTACAAGTGAAGGTTCATACACGGAGGATGACAAAGAAATTAGTGAAATCCTAAAAAAGCAGTATGAGGACATGTTTAGCACTCCGATATACAACATGAAAGTGGAAGATCCAGTCAATTTTTTTATGCAGGATATCCAAACCCCTCTAAATATAACTGATATCAGCACGAGCGTACTAAACTTTGAAAGAGAAATTGAAAACATGCCCATGCACTCGGCCCCGGGTCCAGATTCACGGAATTCAATATTTATAAAGAAATGCAAAGTGCCGCTAGCACAGGCACTCAGTATAGTGTGGAGGAAGAGCTTGGACACGGGGGAGATACCAGATGCACTTAAAGTAGCAGACATAGCCCTTCTACACAAGGGAGGGAGCAAAGCATTGGCAAAGAATTATAGACCAGTTGCATTAACGTCGCACATAATAAAAGTATTTGAGAGAGTGATCAGGAGTCAGGTCACCAATTTCATGGAGACCAATGACCTTCACAACCCAGGCCAACATGGATTTCGAGCGGGAAGATCGTGCCTCTCACAGCTACTTGATCACTACGACAAAGTCACTGAGGCATTAAAAGAAAAACAGAATGCTGATGTGATATACACGGACTTCGCAAAGGCTTTCGATAAATGTGACCAAAGCGTAATAACACACAAAATGAAGTCAGTGGGAATAACTGGTAAAGTAGGACGCAGGATACTCAGTTTTCTGTCAAACAGGACTCAGGGAGTAACAGTCAACCATATAAAATCTAGTCCAAGCGCAGTTAAAAGTTCTGTACCTCAGGGTACAGTCCTTGCACCGCTGCTTTTCCTTATTCTCATATCAGATATAGACAAAAATACAAGTCACAGCTTCGTGTCATCCTTTGCAGATGACACAAAAATCAGAATGAAAATTACCTCTGCTGAAGACATCGAAAAACTTCAAGCTGATATTAATAAAGTTCTCGACTGGGCATCAGAAAAATAACATGATGTTTAACAGTGATAAATTCCAGGTACTCAGGTACGGTAAAAATGAGAACCTTAAACATAATACAGAGTACAAAACACAATCAAATGTACCCATAGTAGGAAAACAGCATGTAAATGATTTGGGAATAATAATGTCTGACGAACTAACGTTTAAAGAGCATAACCAAGCAAATATGGCGTCAGCCAGAAAAATGATAGGATGGATTACGAGAACTTTCAAATCCAGGGATCCCATCACAATGGTTGTACTCTTCAAGTCACTTGTGTTTTCCCGTCTTGAGTACTGCTCAGTACTCACTTCCCCCTTCACAGTAGGAGAGATTGCTGAAATAGAGGGAATACAGAGAACATATACGGCACGCATAGACGCAATAAAGCACCTAAATTATTGGGATCGTCTCAAAGCTCTCCAAATGTACTATCTAGAAAGAAGACGAGAGAGATATCAAATAATATACACGTGGAAAATATTGGAGGGCCATCTCTACACGGTAAAATAAAATATATTTGAATGACACAGACAGACAGACAGCCAGTCTGACCATGTGTAGGCCAGACAGACTGTGTGTTTTTAAAAAAACACACACACACAGATCCACACACACACACACATCCCCCTACCCACCCACACACAATATACACAATCTCCCCCCCCCCACACACACACACACACAAGAGCCCCCACCACCCCCAAAATAAACAAACCCAAGCAACCAGGAGTGTTATTGGGACGCTCTCTCGCCTTTAAAGTGAGTGAATAATTTACTTCCCGTCTTAGAAAGTTGCTCAATGGAGCGGCAGCTATGAAGCGGCGGCTCTGGCTCCCAGGGAAACGCGTTCAAGCTGATTTTTTAGACTTTGTTAAGGATTAACACGTTGGAGGCACGATTGCTGCTATCAATAATATAGTAACATATTGCAAGGTGCCTACTTACATTGTGGCTACCTTGTCGCGGTTCCGGGGATCAACGTCTCCGCGGCCCTGTTGGTGTTCTGGTCAACCAGACTGTTGGAAGCGGCTGCTCACAGCTTGATGTATTAATCACAGCATGGTTGATCAGGTATTATTTGAACACTGTGAGGGGTTGGCCAGTTATGCCCCTTATGTGTAGTGGAAGCGTGTTGAACAGTCTCGGGCTCTTGATCTCACTCAGTGTACCTATTGCACCTCTGCTTTTCAATGGGGTTATTTTGCATATCCTGTCATAACATCACATGAAATCTGTAGGCATTTCCTTGTGAAGATTCGGAACCAGTCCCTCTAATAGTTCCCACGAGGAAATTGTTATTCATTCATTCATTCATTCTCACTCTCACTCTCTCTCTCTCTCTCTCTCTCCCTCTCTCTCTCTCTCTCTCTCTATCTCTCTCTCTCGCGCGCGCTATAGAGAACACAGATTTACAACTGTTTATCGTTCTGAATAATTTAAATGACTTTATAGAGAGGATTCTAGCGGTAAAGATTCTTTGTACGCTCTCCAGGTCAGTAATTTCTCCGGCTGTGAATGGGGCTGCTAGAGTGCAAAAATATTTCGCTCTAGAGAGCAGTCTAAAAAGAATCATTGGTATTGAATCCCATGTTTGGAAGGTCCTTGTTAGTTAGCTCTTTTTTTTTTTTTTACTTTTTCTTGCACGTTTTTGTATTTTCCTTGTTTTCACTCTACACAGTCCATGTACACCAACGGAACACTCTACACAGTCCATGTACACCAACGGAACACTCTACACAGACCATGTACACCAACGGAACACTCTACACAGTCCATGTACACCAACGGAACACTCTACACAGTCCATGTACACCAACGGAACACTCTACACAGACCATGTACACCAACGGAACACTCTACACAGTCCATGTACACCAACGGAACACTCTACACAGTCCATGTACACCAACGGAACACTCTACACAGACCATGTACACCAACGGAACACTCTACACAGTCCATGTACACCAACGGAACACTCTACACAGTCCATGTACACCAACGGAACACTCTACACAGACCATGTACACCAACGGAACACTCTACACAGTCCATGTACACCAACGGAACACTCTACACAGGCCATGTACACCAACGGAACACTCTACACAGACCATGTACACCAACGGTACACTCTACACAGTCCATGTACACCAACGGAACACTCTACACAGACCATGTACACCAACGGAACACTCTACACAGACCATGTACACCAACAGTACACTCTACACAGACCATGTACACCAATGGAACACTCTACACAGACCATGTACACCAACGGTACACTCTACACAGACCATGTACACCAACGGTACACTCTACACAGACCATGTACAAAAACGGTACACTCTACACAGACCATGTACACCAACGGAACACTCTACACAGACCATGTACACCAACGGTACACTCTACACAGACCATGTACACCAACGGTACACTCTACACAGACCATGTACACCAACGGTACACTCTACACAGACCATGTACACCAACGGTACACTCTACACAGACCATGTACACCAACGGAACACTCTACACGGACCATGTACACCAACGGAACACACTACACAGACCATGTACACCAACGGAACACTCTACACAGACCATGTACACCAACGGTACACTCTACACAGACCATGTACACCAACGGTACACTCTACACAGACCATGTACACCAACGGTACACTCTACACAGACCATGTACACCAACGGAACACTCTACACAGACCATGTACACCAACGGAACACTCTACACAGACCATGTACACCAACGGAACACTCTACACAGACCATGTACACCAACGGAACACTCTACACAGACCATGTACACCAACGGTACACTCTACACGGACCATGTACACCAACGGAACACACTACACAGACCATGTACACCAACGGAACACTCTACACAGACCATGTACACCAACGGAACACTACACAGACCATGTACACCAACGGAACACTACACAGACCATGTACACCAACGGAACACTACACAGACCATGTACACCAACGGAACACTACACAGACCATGTACACCAACGGAACACTCTACACAGACCATGTACACCAACAGTACACTCTACACAGACCATGTACACCAACGGAACACTACACAGACCATGTACACCAACAGTACACTCTACACAGACCATGTACACCAATGGAACACTCTACACAGACCATGTACACCAACAGTACACTCTACACAGACCATGTACACCAACAGTACACTCTACACAGACCATGTACACCAACAGTACACTCTACACAGACCATGTACACCAACAGTACACTCTACACAGACCATGTACACCAACAGTACACTCTACACAGACCATGTACACCAACAGTACACTCTACACAGACCATGTACACCAACGGAACACTCTACACAGACCATGTACACCAATGGAACACTCTACACAGACCATGTACACCAATGGAACACTCTACACAGACCATGTACACCAACAGTACACTCTACACAGACCATGTACACCAACGGAACACTCTACACAGACCATGTACACCAACAGTACACTCTACACAGACCATGTACACCAACGGAACACTCTACACAGACCATGTACACCAACAGTACACTCTACACAGACCATGTACACCAATGGAACACTCTACACAGACCATGTACACCAATGGAACACTCTACACAGACCATGTACACCAATGGAACACTCTACACAGACCATGTACACCAACGGAACACTCTACACAGACCATGTACACCAACAGAACACTCTACACAGACCATGTACACCAACAGAACACTACACAGACCATGTACACCAACAGTACACTCTACACAGACCATGTACAAAAACAGTACACTCTACACAGACCATGTACACCAACAGAACACTACACAGACCATGTACACCAACAGAACACTCAACACAGACCATGTACACCAACAGAACACACTACACAGACCATGTACACCAACGGAACACTCTACACAGACCATGTACACCAACAGAACACTACACAGACCATGTACACCAACGGAACACTCTACAGACCATGTACACCAACGGAACACACTACACAGACCATGTACACCAACGGAACACTCTACACAGACCATGTACACTAACGGAACACTCTACACAGACCATGTACACCAACAGAACACTCTACACAGACCATGTACACCAACAGAACACTCTACACAGACCATGTACACCAACAGAACACTCTACACAGACCATGTACACCAACAGAACACTCTACACAGACCATGTACACCAACAGAACACTCTACACAGACCATGTACACCAACAGAACACTCTACACAGACCATGTACACCAACAGAACACTCTACACAGACCATGTACACCAACAGAACACTCTACACAGACCATGTACACCAACAGAACACACTACACAGACCATGTACACCAACAAAACACTCTACACAGACCATGTACACCAACAGAACACACTACACAGACCATGTACACCAACAGAACACACTACACAGACCATGTACACCAACAGAACACTCTACACAGACCATGTACACCAACAGAACACACTACACAGACCATGTACACCAACAGAACACTCTACACAGACCATGTACACCAACAGAACACTCTACACAGACCATGTACACCAACAGAACACTCTACACAGACCATGTACACCAACAGAACACTACACACAGACCATGTACACCAACAGAACACTACACACAGACCATGTACACCAACAGAACACTACACAGACTATGTACACCAACAGAACACTACACAGACCATGTACACCAACGGAACACTACACACAGACCATGTACACCAACAGAACACTACACACAGACCATGTACACCAACAGAACACTACACAGACCATGTACACCAACAGAACACTACACAGACCATGTACACCAACAGAACACTACACAGACCATGTACACCAACAGAACACTACACAGACCATGTACACCAACAGAACACTACACACAGACCATGTACACCAACAGAACACTACACAGACCATGTACACCAACAGAACACTACACACAGACCATGTACACCAACAGAACACTACACACAGACCATGTACACCAACAGAACACTACACAGTCCATGTACACCAACAGAACACTACACAGACCATGTACACCAACAGAACACTACACACAGACCATGTACACCAACAGAACACTACACACAGACCATGTACACCAACAGAACACTACACAGACCATGTACACCAACAGAACACTACACACAGACCATGTACACCAACAGAACACTCTACACAGACCATGTACACCAACAGAACACTCAACACAGACCATGTACACCAACAGAACACTCAACACAGACCATGTACACCAACAGAACACTACACACAGACCATGTACACCAACAGAACACTACACAGACCATGTACACCAACAGAACACTCAACACAGACCATGTACACCAACGGAACACTACACACAGACCATGTACACCAACAGAACACTACACAGACCATGTACACCAACAGAACACTCAACACAGACCATGTACACCAACAGAACACTCAACACAGACCATGTACACCAACAGAACACTACACACAGACCATGTACACCAACAGAACACTACACAGACCATGTACACCAACAGAACACTCAACACAGACCATGTACACCAACGGAACACTACACACAGACCATGTACACCAACAGAACACTACACAGACCATGTACACCAACAGAACACTACACACAGACCATGTACACCAAATGAACACTACACACAGACCATGTACACCAACAGAACACTACACACAGACCATGTACACCAACAGAACACTCTACACAGACCATGTACACCAACAGAACACTACACAGACCACGTACACCAACAGAACACTCTACACAGACCATGTACACAAACGGAACACTCTACACAGACCATGTACACCAACGGAACACTACACACAGACCATGTACACCAACAGAACACTACACAGACCATGTACACCAACAGAACACTACACAGACCATGTACACCAACAGAACACTCATCTCAGCTACAGGGGAGGGCAGGAAGTGGTGTTATTGGTCATCAACTCATCAACCCGATGAATATAAGAAGAAGAAAAGAATATAAGAGTCAGTAACAGGGCATCCACCTGGCAAGTTAAACATGTAGCTATACTGGAGGCACTCAGAATGATTGAAAACCTTCTTGCATACTGTATATATGTATACAAAATGATTGAAAACCTTCTTGCATACTGTATATATGTATGCAAAATGATTGAAAACCTTCTTGCATACTGTATATATGTATACAAAATGATTGAAAACCTTCTTGCATACTGTATATATGTATACAAAATGATTGAAAACCTTCTTGCATACTGTATATATGTATGCAAAATGATTGAAAACCTTCTTGCATACTGTATATATGTATACAAAATGATTGAAAACCTTCTTGCATACTGTATATATGTATACAAAATGATTGAAAACCTTCTTGCATACTGTATATATGTATACAAAATGATTGAAAACCTTCTTGCATACTGTATATTTGTATACAAAATGATTGAAAACCTTCTTGCATACTGTATATATGTATGCAAAATGATTGAAAACCTTCTTGCATACTGTATATATGTATACAAAATGATTGAAAACCTTCTTGCATACTGTATATATGTATGCAAAATGATTGAAAACCTTCTTGCATACTGTATATATGTATACAAAATGATTGAAAACCTTCTTGCATACTGTATATATGTATACAAAATGATTGAAAACCTTCTTGCATACTGTATATATGTATGCAAAATGATTGAAAACCTTCTTGCATACTGTATATATGTATACAAAATGATTGAAAACCTTCTTGCATACTGTATATATGTATACAAAATGATTGAAAACCTTCTTGCATACTGTATATATGTATACAAAATGATTGAAAACCTTCTTGCATACTGTATATATACTGTATGTTGGGATCGTCTCAAAGCTCTCCAAATGTGCTCACTAGAAAGAAGACGAGAGAGATATCAAATAATATACACGTGGAAAATATTGGAGGGCCATCTCTACACAGTAAAATAACAACGTACTAGAGTGAACGATATGGAAGAAAATGCAGAATAGAACCAGTGAAGAGCAGAGGTGCCATAGTCACAATCAGAGAACACGGGCTCAAAGACAATCATGGGCTCAAAGACATGGGCTCAAAGACAATATTTTGGATTCCGTGTAACACTAGACTGCAGGAACATGCTCAAGCTGCAGGAACATGCTCAAGCTGCAGGAACATGCTCAAGCTGCAGGAACATGCTCAAGCTGCAGGAACATGCTCAAGCTGCAGGAACATGCTCAAGCTGCAGGAACATGCTCAAGCTGCAGGAACATGCTCAAGCTGCAGGAACATGCTCAAGCTGCAGGAACATGCTCAAGCTGCAGGAACATGCTCAAGCTGCAGGAACATGCTCAAGCTGCAGGAACATGCTCAAGCTGCAGGAACATGCTCAAGCTGCAGGAACATGCTCAAGCTGCAGGAACATGCTCAAGCTGCAGGAACATGCTCAAGCTGCAGGAACATACTCAAGCTGCAGGAACATGCTCAAGCTGCAGGAACATGCTCAAGCTGCAGGAACATGCTCAAGCTGCAGGAACATGCTCCAGCTGATGCCCTCGCTACGCTTGCAGTAAATGTTGAACATAATCTTGAGCTAATAAATACATCCCTTAAAAGTGTCATTTGACGAGAACTCTTGGATGAATTTGAAGAAAACAAAACACTGCAAACAGGAACTAGCAGATCCCGTGTTTATGACAATGATATGTGCCAAACAAAACATATGTATGGAACAGGTCAAAAAATCAATAGACAGACGTTGTCACAGCTGCAATACTTGTACACAAGTCGTACTGCAGAGATACTTGTCTACAAGTGTCTCGGGCGGGTCGGCTTGTATAGGTCGGCTTGTAAAGTGTTATAATTTTAACACTTAACTTCTATATGAAGTAAAGTATTAAAACATTCTTAACAAAAAGTGTTGGGGGGATGTCGACAACATTTGTCTTAACTTTACATCAATATTCTTAACTTTTTCCTTGATTAAATCTTTGGTAAAACAAACAATACTGCTCTCGGTTGTTAACTTTAATGAACCTTTGATGGTAAGAATCTCTAAGAAAAAGTATTAAGGCAGTAGAATGGAATGGAATTCACATCTCTGCACTCCTCAGACACACGCAATATTTGCACACAAATTTGTCTATACACCCATGACGTTAGTGTGATCCCGTTGTGCAGACCCATGCGTGTTGAGGGAGTCCTTGGACTAACTACGGGCTCACCATAGCCCGTGCTACTGGAACTTATTGTTCTGAGTAGCGAATCTTAAACAACAACAACTTGGCCCAAGCGCCTCAGAGCCTCCACAGTTAAACTTGGTGGGTAGGTCGGTCGCAAATTTTAATTCACTGGAATTGCTAGACTAAAAAGAAAGAAAAATATATAAAAAAAAACTTTGAATTCATGAATATAGAATACATTTATCTTGCCTTTCCTTCTTTCTGTTTTTTTTCTTATTCCCCCCCACCCCCCACCTACATTCACAGACTACACCCACACACACATACACACACACACACACACCTACACCCACTCCTATACCCACACCCGCACACCAACATCAAGCCGTGAACGCAAACAAACACAAGACTGTTCCACACACTAAAACACTGATAAAGAGGTGTTTAACTTGAGACTTACTTAAATCTCCCGCCTCGGAACATTTTCTTACAGTTTTTCAAAGGAGTTATATGCAGAGTTAAGATGGCCTCTTGCCGGGGTACTTTACCGTAGTATTTTTAACAGTATGATTATTTTTACTAATATTATTATTTTTATTTTTATAAATGTCGGTCTTCCTGTCAGTATCCATTCATTAACAGTTGTATTTAAATTGTATTACAATGATGCATTAAAATACTTAAAAATGATACAAATATTAAACGAAAAATATACACAAAACTTAAAAAAAAAGTTTCAAATATGAAACGAATGAAAAAACAAATGCACTGGGAACACACATATAAAACTGCAGAAATGGGAGTCCATTTTTATTTAAAGTCTAAAATCAAATCAAGCTTGTAGCCAAACTTCTCTTAACTGCCTTTTAATCCACCTGAAAAATTAAAATCCCTGCTCTGCAATGACCCAATTTTAATTGCAATCGACGTCAAACGAGCGACAGTTAAAATAATGTAATTACATTTGCTGATCAGACTTGGGTTACCTCACGACCTTGGTCGTGAGGTAACCACACACACACACACACAAGCTGAAGGAATGGTCGAACAAATGGTTGTTAGAGTTTAACCCAACCAAATGTAATGTAATGAAGATAGGCGTAGGGAGCAGGAGGCCAGATACAAGGTATCATCTGGGAGAGGAAATTCTTCAGGAGTCAGAGAAAGAAAAAGACTTGGGGGTTGATATTACGCCAGACCTGTCTCCTGCAGCACATATCAAGAGGATAACATCAGAGGCATCTGCCAGGCTGGCCAACATACGAACGGCATTCAGAAACTTGTGTAAAGAATCATTCAGAACTTTGTATACCACATATGTCAGGCCAATCCTGGAGTATGCAGCCCCAGCATGGAGTCCATATCTAGTCAAGGATAAGACTAAACTGGAAAAAGTTCAAAGGTTTGCCACCAGGCTAGTACCCGAGCTGAGAGGTATGAGCTACGAGGAGAGACTACGGGAATTAAACCTCACTTCGCTGGAAGACAGAAGAGTTAGGGGGACATGATCACCACATTCAAGATTCTGAAAGGAATTGATAGGGTAGATAAAGACAGTATATTTAACACAAGGGGAACACGCACAAGGGGACACAGGTGGAAACTGAGTGCCCAAATGAGCCACAGAGATATTAGAAAGAACTTTTTTAGTGTCAGAGTGGTTGACAAATGGAATGCATTAGGAAGTGATGTGGTGGAGGCTGACTCCATACACAGTTTCAAGTGTAGATATGATAGAGCCCGATAGGCTCAGGAATCTGTACACCTGTTGATTGACGGTTGAGAGGCGGGACCAAAGAGCCAGAGCTCAACCCCTGCAAGCACAATTAGGTAAGTACAGAGAGAGAGAGAGAGAGAGACGGGAAATACCCGTCTTTCTGGCCGAAAAACAGTAAACACTAATTGCATTGCGTTCTCTGGAAATGGGTTAGTGGCCATATTGGGTTATATAGAGCCTTGTCCCTTCCGGTTTGACACGTCCACTTAGTGAGCCGAGCTGAGATTTGTGTACCCAACCCAGGGTTATATGCATGTTTATACAGCGCCAATGACCTCGTTACGCTGTTAAAATTAGTTATTAGCAGTCTTATCGTAACAAATATTTAACATTTAAAAATGAGACATAGTGTATAGTCTCGAGTTAAGGAACGTTAAATAATGCTATGGGAGGGAAGGAAGGGGATCGATCAGTGATTTATTTGATCACTTTGAGATTTTCGTTGACCGTTATGCCATTATCTCTCAAGTTTGGAAAGCCCGAGTTGGCCCCTACTGAGTGACCCTTACCTACATGGGCCGTCATCAGGGCCCTACTGAGTGACCCTTACCTACATGGGGCATCGTCAGGGCCCTACTGAGTGACCCTTACCTACATGGGCCGTCGTCAGGGCCCTACTGAGTGACCCTTACCTACATGGGGCATCGTCAGGGCCCTACTGAGTGACCCTTACCTACATGGGGCATCGTCAGGGCCCTACTGAGTGACCCTTACCTACATGGGCCGTCGTCAGGGCCCTACTGAGTGACCCTTACCTACATGGGGCATCGTCAGGGCCCTACTGAGTGACCCTTACCTACATGGGCCGTCGTCAGGGCCCTACTGAGTGACCCTTACCTACATGGGCCGTCATCAGGGCCCTACTGAGTGACCCTTACCTACATGGGCCGTCATCAGGGCCCTACTGAGTGACCCTTACCTACATGGGCCGTCGTCAGGGCCCTACTGAGTGACCCTTACCTACATGGGCCGTGGTCAGGGCCCTACTGAGTGACCCTTACCTACATGGGTCGTGGTCAGGGCCCTACTGAGTGACCCTTACCTACATGGGCCGTCGTCAGGGCCCTACTGAGTGACCCTTACCTACATGGGCCGTCATCAGGGCCCTACTGAGTGACCCTTACCTACATGGGCCGTCGTCAGGGCCCTACTGAGTGACCCTTACCTACATGGGCCGTGGTCAGGACCCTACTGAGTGACCCTTACCTACATGGGCCGTCATCAGGGCCCTACTGAGTGACCCTTACCTACATGGGGCATCGTCAGGGCCCTACTGAGTGACCCTTACCTACATGGGCCGTCATCAGGGCCCTACTGAGTGACCCTTACCTACATGGGCCGTCGTCAGGGCCCTACTGAGTGACCCTTACCTACATGGGGCGTCGCCAGGGCCCTACTGAGTGACCCTTACCTACATGGGCCGTCGTCAGGGCCCTACTGAGTGACCCTTACCTACATGGGCCGTCGTCAGGGCCCTACTGAGTGACCCTTACCTACATGGGCCGTCGTCAGGGCCCTACTGAGTGACCCTTACCTACATGGGCCGTGGTCAGGGCCCTACTGAGTGACCCTTACCTACATGGGCCGTCGTCAGGGCCCTACTGAGTGACCCTTACCTACATGGGCCGTGGTCAGGGCCCTACTGAGTGACCCTTACCTACATGGGGCGTCGTCAGGGCCCTACTGAGTGACCCTTACCTACATGGGCCGTCGTCAGGGCCCTACTGAGTGACCCTTACCTACATGGGCCGTCGTCAGGGCCCTACTGAGTGACCCTTACCTACATGGGGCGTCGTCAGGGCCCTACTGAGTGACCCTTACCTACATGGGCCGTCGTCAGGGCCCTACTGAGTGACCCTTACCTACATGGGGCGTCGTCAGGGCCCTACTGAGTGACCCTTACCTACATGGGCCGTGGTCAGGGCCCTACTGAGTGACCCTTACCTACATGGGCCGTGGTCAGGGCCCTACTGAGTGACCCTTACCTACATGGGCCGTCGTCAGGGCCCTACTGAGTGACCCTTACCTACATGGGCCGTCGTCAGGGCCCTACTGAGTGACCCTTACCTACATGGGCCGTGGTCAGGGCCCTACTGAGTGACCGTTAACTACATGGGGCGGTTATTCACATGTTAGTATTGAATAGATAACAGTAGGCCTGGATTCATTACGTATTTACGCAACAACACACGAAACCTGTACATCTTTCCCCAATAGTGGCGGCTTTGTTTATAGTTATTAAACTATTTACCAGCTCCGAAGCACCACGAGCTTGTTTGTAACAATAACAACATTGCTTTTGTTAAGTCCAAGCTTGTAAATTACTTAATAAATGTAAACAATGCCGCCACGATTAAAGAGAGATGTACAGGTTTCGTAAATGGTAGCATTAATTCTTAACTTTGAATCCTGGCACTAGAATACAGGAATATTCTCGGCTAATTTGATTCACTAGATACAGCAGCAATTACCCGGTGATTGTTGCTGGCGGTCCTGTACAATGAGTTTGTGTATAATGAGTCCCATTATAATGATTGTTATAATGACTTTCAGATACGAGTTTTGGCCGACTACAATGATACCTGAGAGGTCTCCGTGCTCTACTGCTGAACGACCTCCATTCGAACCTGGGACGGCATAAACACGTCCCGGGTTCGAATCCTTGCCGAGGCAGAAACAAATTGGTAGCGTTCCCTTACCTTATGCCTCTGTTCATTTCACCCCTCATGCCTCTGTTCACCCTCAAGCCTCTGTCTTCACTGGCGAAACCTATACATCTTATCTAGACGATGGCGGCTTAAAAGTTTTTTATGGTGAAAAGACGAGGCCATAGTGTTGACCTGACGAGGCCATAGTGTTGACCTGACGAGACCATAGTGTTGACGAGACGAGGTCATAGTGTTGACCTGACGAGGCCATAGTGTTGACCTGACGAGGCCATAGTGTTGACGAGACGAGGTCATAGTGTTGACCTGACGAGGCCATAGTGTTGACCTGACGAGACCATAGTGTTGACGAGACGAGGTCATAGTGTTGACCTGACGAGGCCATAGTGTTGACCTGACGAGACCATAGTGTTGACGAGACGAGGTCATAGTGTTGACCTGACGAGGCCATAGTGTTGACCTGACGAGGCCATAGTGTTGACGAGACGAGGTCATAGTGTTGACCTGACGAGACCATAGTGTTGACCAGACGAGACCACAGTGTTGACCAGACGAGGCCATAGTGTTGACCAGACGAGACCATAGTGTTGACCAGACGAGACCATAGTGTTGACCAGACGAGACCATAGTGTTGACCAGACGAGGCCATAGTGTTGACCAGACGAGGCCATAGTGTTGACCAGACGAGACCATAGTGTTGACCTGACGAGGCCATAGTGTTGACCTGACGAGACCATAGTGTTGACCTGACGAGGCCATAGTGTTGACCAGACGAGGCCATAGTGTTGACCAGACGTCTGCTCACCAGTACCAGGGACTCGTCTGCTCACCAGTACCCAGGGACTCGTCTGCTCACCAGTACCAGGGACTCAGTCTGCTCACCAGTACCCAGGGACTCGTCTGCTCACCAGTACCAGGGACTCGTCTGCTCACCAGTACCAGGGACTCGTCTGCTCACCAGTACCAGGGACTCGTCTGCTCACCAGTACCCAGTACCAACTTTTAGAATACATCACCATCACTGGTCTTAACCATGTCCATAGCATAACCAAGCAAATATTGCGTCAGCCAGAAAAATGATCGGATGGATTACGAGAACTTTCAAATCCAGGGATCCCACCACAATGGTTGTACTCTTCAAGTCACTTGTGTTGTCCCGTCTTGAGTACTGCTCAGTACTCACTTCCCCCTTCAGAGCAGGAGAGATTGCTGAAATAGAGGGAGTACAGAGAACTTATACGGCACGCATAGACGAGATAAAGCACCTAAATTATTGGGATCGTCTCAAAGCTCTCCAAATGTACTCACTAGAAAGAAGACGAGAGAGATACCAAATAATATACACATTGAAAATACTGGAGCGCCAGGTCCCAAATCAACACAGTAAAATAACAACGTACTGGAGTGAACGATATGGAAGAAAATGCAGAATAGAACCAGTGAAGAGCAGAGGTGCCATAGGCACAATCAGAGAACACTGTATAAACATCAGAGGTCCGCGGTTGTTCAACACCCTCCCAGCGACTATATAAAAAATTGCCGGAACAACCGTGGACATCTTCAAGAGAAAACTGGACGGTTTTCTAAGAGAAGTTCCGGATCAGCCGGGCTGTGGTGGGTACGTGGCCCTGCGGGCCGCTCCAAGCAACAGCCTGGTGGACCAAACTCTCACAAGTCGAGCCTGGCCTCGGGCTGGGCTTAGGGAATAGAAGAACTCCCAGAACCCCATCAACCAGGTATGTCCCTGATCTCTCAAGAATAAAAATGGGACTAATGGAGCTATAATGTATAGATAGTTCTTGGCAGCAGGGAGGGTGGGGGAGGGCAGCAGGGAGGGTGGGGGAGGGTGGGGGGAAGGCAGCAGGGAGGGTGGGGGAGGGTGGGGGGAGGGCAGCAGGGAGGGTGGGGGGGAGGAGAGCAGCAGGGGGGGTGGGGAGGGCTTGAAACAAAGCTCATTTGATCATTAATTAATTATCTCACTAAGTAATTCTAAAAGTTCCCCAAAGAGAATTTTACATCAGAGAAAGAGAGAGAACAATCAGTTTAATCACTCCCTCTTCAAGCTCCTCCTCATAAGCGTCTGGTTTAAGGTGGTTTTGCCTGTCGTTAAGTGTACGGATCTTAACATATCTGAACCATCGAGGTTGATGCTCATTAGTCCCAAGAATTAGTACAAACTGAATAGCATAATTTACAACAACAACAAAAAACCAATTTGGATACTACTCACTAAAGCATTCAAATTAGTACGCATTAAGGGCGGGTTATAGAACTGTTGTAGTCCTTATATTATTGCCAATCATTATATAAATCTGGATTATACACCATATAATTATGATGATTACATATCATGCTGTCATTATTTTTTTCTCTTAAGATATTGTACTGTAATGTTATGTTATCTTGAGGTTATCTTGAGATGATTTCGGGGCTTTTTAGTGTCCCCGCGGCCCGGTCCTCGACCAGGCCTCCACCCCCAGGAAGCAGCCCGTGACAGCTGACTAACTCCCAGGTACCTATTTACTGCTAGGTAACAGAGGCATTCAGGGTGAAAGAAACTTTGCCCATTTGTTTCTGCCTCGTTATTATTAGAAATGTAAAATCATTTATAAATATCGCTTTTGAATTATGATTTGATGTTATTTATATTAAATGGAAATTCAGTTTAGTTGTGAAAAACACATTAAGCAGCCTTCGTGTTCCCACCGACACACTCTACACAATATAATGTTAAATATAATTAATAATGTAACAGTAAACACAAAGTAATCAAGATATCAACTATTAAGATGCGTAAATTTATAATGCAATTTTGTTCCCGACTTTTGTGAACTGAAATTAATTACACAGGACACAGGAGACTACCTCCAGGTGGTTTCGAGGATCAATGTCCCTGTGGCCCAGTCTCTGGTCAGGGTTCCTGGTTGATGGTCTGGTAAACTGTTATGATTTGGCCTGATTATCGCCAGATATTTGGTACCCAGACTCCACCTGCTGGTGTATCCCCCCCCCCCCACAGCCGTTATCTTCTTGAGGTTATCTTGAGATGATTTCGGGGCTTTAGTGTCCCCGCGGCCCGGTCCTCGGCCAGGCCTCCACCCCCAGGAAGCAGCCCGTGACAGCTGATTAACACCCAGGTCCCTATTTTACTGCTAGGTAACAGGGGCATAGGGTGAAAGAAACTCTGCCCATTGTTTCTCCCCGGCGCCCGGGATCGACCCCGGGACCATAGGATCACAAGCCAGCGTGCTGTCCGCTCGGCCGACCGGCTCCCTAGTTCCTCACTGAAGAAAGACTAAAAAATGTATAAATGACCTGCATCAATACAACCCGTCCTCAGACCAAGTCCATTCCATCCAGAGGTCGACCCCAATACGCATTCATCAATTTTACCATGCTGTTCATTCAAAACATGAATTTTCTCAAATATAAATAAATATTATTATACATTAGTATACTGTGCATATTTAGACACTGGTTAGGTTAGGTGTTTAGCTTCTGTTGGCTATTATTTATATTTGTAGTACGTGGGTGAAGCATTTACAGCGTTGTGGTTCGAACAAAATTCGTCAGTGAAGCACTTGTTCCGGATATGTTCGAACGTCAGCAGTTGAGAGTCGTGTGTAAACCGCTTTTCATTCATAAACAGCGGGTTTGGCGGGTGGATGGAATGGACTTTAGCCTTTGTTCATAGGACGGGCTGATCTATAAGGGTCTGGGAATGTAACACTATGACCAACGTGAAGGGCCATCTTGAGCAGCCCTTCAACCTGCATACAATATGCATACAATATATTCATACAATATGGCAGCTCTACCTTCACACAATCCTCGTCAAATATTTTTGCCAACTCTTCATATAAAACTTGGATTGATGAAAAATTTGGTCAAGGTCATTAATAAAGTTCAGCATTTGTTTTTATAACACAGAAATTTCCAAATAAAAGCGGTGGTAAATGCAGGCATTTTGTGTTGGTCCCTGAGGTTAGAAACCTAATGAACGGTGAACAGTTGGCAAGAGTAGTGAGACACAGAGGAATGCATCACATTCGCTAGAGAATAACTTTCTTGGAAACCTCCGAAGTTCAGAATACGTTCACACTGTTCAAGAACTGAGGAGTTTAAGATGCTGGGTAAATTTGGTGTCATTAAGTGGACGTAATTACCCTCCTCAAGTTGGAAAGTAACTTCTTCCTCTATATATACTAGACAAGTATATATAATATGTATATATATTGTGACGGTAACGCGTTGGTGTTCGGCTGTTCAAAAGCTAGGGGTATGGCCTCGTCACATAGAAACAAAAAAATAGAAAATCTGGAACTTTGTCTGTGGTAAGGTAAGGAGAAGACACACAAAACACAAGTAAATTTTAACAATGAAATTTTAATTACGTTATAAAAAGCAAAACATGAATAAAATGGACATACAAATTCGTATAATAAAATCAATCAATCAAAATAATAAGAATAATCAAATGGCAAAATGAAAAGTTACGTTAAGACAAGTGAACAAATAACAAGTGTATGACAAACAAAGTAAATAGGTGCAGGAATATTGGCTTCAAGCTATCACTTCTCTTAGTACACTGTAAGCCTGGGGCTTAGTCTACCAACGAGACGTGTTAACTTGTCGAAAGCACGGGATATTCTGAGGACTGAGGTCGTGGCGGCCCCAGACATCAAGTAGTATGGTGGGTGGAGTGCAGCTGCAGCTGGACCCGCAGCCAATCAGCGATGAGCAGGCGACAAGACAGGTAGTTTGGTGGTTCGAGGTGGAGCAGGTGTTACTGGCTGCATACGTTTTGCTCTCTGGCAAACCTTGGAGATGTTGTTGTCGTTGTTGAATATTTCTTCCATATTAGTTGTATATAGTTTTGTAGCAACGTATTTTGGAGGGAAGAGCAGGCTCAATCTCTTGAAGGAGATTATCGTCACAATATATATATATATATATATATATATATATATATATATATATATATATATATATAAATATATATATATATATGTATATATATATATATATATATATATATATATATATATATATATAAATATATATATATATATATATATATATATATATATATATATATAAATATATATATATATATATATATATATATATATATATATATATATATATATATATATATATATATATATATATATATATAACACACAAAGTGTAGTGTGGTGGTGTATGATTGCTCTGAACCTTGAGCCTCCGCAGACTCTGCTAACCGCGAGTTATATTGCCGCCTTTTGCTGTTGACACGATCCCGACACTCACTGTCTAGTCGACTGATGGTTGATCGATTGATGACGGGTTGCCGGAGGGCAACCAGGCCAGGCCGCTGAGGTGCTGCCCGCGGGTAACATCTGACTGGTAAATAACTTGCCTTGGTTACCTTGAGGTTACCTTGAGGTTACCTTGAGGTGCTTCCAGGGCTTAGTGTCCCCGCGGCCCGGTCGTCGACCAGGCCTCCTGGTTGCTGGACTGATCAACCAGGCTGTTAGACGCGGCTGCTCGCAGCCTGACGTATGAGTCACAGCCTGGTTGATCAGGTATCCTTTGGAGGTGCTTATGCAGTTCTCTCTTGAACACTGTGAGGGGTCTGCCAGTTATGCCCCTTATGTGTAGTGGAAGCGTGTTGAACAGTCTCGGGCCTCTGATGTTGATAGTTCTCTCTCAGAGTACCTGTTGCACCTCTGCTTTTCAAGATCTGCCAAGGCAGATCATTTTCCAGTTACGGTGTTAGGTATAGTATCTTGTAGCTGCATTTTGTATTGCTTTATTGTATTTGTTTCTGTGTCCGAGTTGATAATTGTTCAAGACTTTTTGTTTTTCAATATTGTTATTTCCAGTGCACATAGCCACTTGTATTCAGGTGTTAATGTCAATTTTATTTTGTTTTATTAAATTGTATTTAAAAAAAAAATTCTGACTTTACTTTGTAACACCAAAAATAGTTTTATTTAATATTTCACATACAACGAGTCGGTCACACAGAATATTGGCGGCGCCAGGCTGACGACCAGAAGCATTTCAAAAGTCACCCAATCAAGTGTTAATTGTTCACAGGTTGAGTAGAGGTCAGGTCATGTGAGGTGACCTCGCTAACTAACTGATAGTTACAGACGGATGGCTGTATTGTTTCCATCAAACAAGCCGCTGTCTAGGTAGGGGGTAGGAAGATAGCCAGAGGCTCTTTCCTCGTAGGCGGAGTTTGGCTCCCAATTCTCCCCTTAAATACCCGTGGAACTGCACGTTCGAGATTCAGAACAGAGATATACATAGATAGATACAGACAGGGAGAGAGGATCCTCGCTAGGTCTACACAGGTCTGTCCCAGGCAGGTGGGGGACTCTTGTTGGTCAGCCATATCTCTCCCCCCCCCCCCCCCCCGCCCTCTCCTTGCTAACCATCTTATAATGAGACTTTGTGAGTGAGTGCAAAGATGACGTATTTCCTATTTAAATGTTGTGTAATTAATTTCCTGGGGCAGTCAGCCGTAGTTGCTTTCAATTTCTTGTGTGGTGACTAATTCTGAATTGATATTGACATTTGAACATCAAGTGAAATTATTGAATTATGATATCCATAAGAGTGAATATGGAATAATAAATATCCAATTGATTAACTTACTTTTTAAATTATCTTTAATTCTGATCCCTAGATCTTGGATTTATGTGTATGATATAGTGAAAGCTGGAGTGGAGAGCACTCTGAAGTTTACTTGCTAAAGATTATGACGTAAATATTCTTGACAATATGATCTACAAGCTTACAGTTGTTACCTGATAACATCAGACAATACTGTGGTACAGACAAGTTCCATTCCTTGTCTTATAAATTACTCTCGAATGGATGGTTATCTTGAGGTTATCTTGAGATGATTTCGGGGCTTTTAGTGTCCCCGCGGCCCGGTCCTCGACCAGGCCTCCACCCCCAGGAAGCAGCCCGTGACAGCTGACTAACACCCAGGTACCTATTTTACTGCTAGGTAACAGGGGCATAGGGTGAAAGAAACTCTGCCCATTGTTTCTCGCCGGCGCCTGGGATCGAACCCAGGACCACAAGATCACAGTGGCAGCACTTTCTACCTATTTCCTCCTTTTTTCTTTCCTTCATCAGTTAATTTCCCCTCCCATTTTCTCTCATTCTAAACTTTCCTTTCTCCTGACCACTCTTCCTCACTCCTCCCTTCAGCCTCTCTACCTCCCTCGCTATACGAATTTTCTTTCTCTTACTTTCTTTCTATAATTTCAGATACGTTACAATGGCGGTGTTACAACTCCTGTCCCTCTATAGTCACAAATTGCAAAGATCATGATGTTTTTTTATTATTATTTCTGGAGCGCGAGCATACCATCTGCTGGGTATAACCGCAGTTCCTCCACCTCACGCAACAATGTCAGTAAAATTGCGTTTCATGAGATCGCATCAGTATTATTCCCCCGTGGAAATAATACTGACGCGATACTGCGGTCTCCATAATATTATTGAGAACTGTGGAGAGTCCAGTGAGCCACATGGGGAAAGGTTCCACCGCGATAGTTGCACAATGGAAGGAAGGAATGTTGACCAGACCACACACTAGAAGGTGAAGGGACGACGACGTTTCGGTCCGTCCTGAACCATTCTCAAGAAGGTGAACCTAAGGTTCACCTTCTAGTGTGTGGTCTGGTCAACATACTTTAGCCAAGTTATTGTGACTCGTCGCCTGCGAAGGAAGGTATCAAGGACGAGGCCATATTAACCAGGCAGTAGAGCACGTGTCTTAACACGTGACTCGCCCAGTACACAACACAAGTGAAAATCATTGAAGAGTTGAAATTGAAATTGAAATTGAAATAAGTTTATTGAGGTAAAATACACACAAAGGGATGAGGTAGCTCAAGCTATTCTCACCCCGTTCAGTACAACGTGTTAATACATACATAGACACACATCACAAATAAACATATTACCAAACATTCTGAGAGATGAACATATACATTTCCTCCTTCACAAGTAGTATGTTATCAGACGTACACATTGAAGAGTTCGTTTCTTTCACATTAAAGGTCAAAAGGAATTCGAACCTGTTAACAAGCACACTTTTCTGGTCTTTGGTCACTATTAATGCACCTGTTGTATAACTTCACTTCTGTGTCATTCACAACCAGGGTATTTTAACCAAAACACAAGGGAAAGGAATTATCAGGGGAAAGCGCCAAGCCATTAAGACTACACACCACTGGGAAGAGGTTAAGATAAGGATTTGGGATGGGATGGAATGGTGCCCAACCACTTGGACGCTCGACGATTGAACGCCGACCTGCATGAAGCGAGACCGTCGCTCTACCGTCCACCCCAAGTGGGAATCAAGAGACAAGGTTTTATCAAATACAGGTGTCAGTGAAAAAACTCTAAACTGAGCAAAACCATAGTCCTTTTATTTTGTTAATTCATCCCAACTAGATTTATTTATATTCACTGCAAAAATCTAACAAATAAAATACATGTCAAAACGCAGGCCTATATTACGTTTGTAAACTGGCAAGTGAACATTTTTCCTAAACAGAGAATATTCTCAATTTCAAACTGAATTGTATTATAAATCTTGGATTGAAAATAGAAATAGTCTGTTATACTTGAGTTCTTTTATAAGAACCTAAGGTCAAAGTTTTTCTTTAATGATAAATTCGAAGGGATACTCACGCAGTTTTTGAAATGTATATTTCACACGTTTGAGAATAATACACTGTTTTAACCTAAGGTAATCTAATGTAACCGAACCAAACAAAACCCATATACATAAAAACATACTTAAACACACAACAAATATAACCAGCAAGCACAGAAACATATACCCAGCAACAACACAAAATACACCCAGCAACACAAAATACACCCAGCAACACAAAATACACCCAGCAACACAAAATACACCCAGCAACACAAAATACACCCAGCAACACAAAATACACCCAGCAACACAAAATACACCCAGCAACACAAAATACCCCCAGCAAAACAAAATATACCCAGCAACACAAAATACACCCAGCAACACAAAATACACCCAACAACACAAAATACACCCAGCAACACAAAATACACCCAGCAACACAAAATACACCCAGCAACACAAAATACACCCAGCAAAACAAAATATACCCAGCAACACAAAATACACCCAGCAACACAAAATATACCCAGCAACACAAAATACACCCAGCAACACAAAATACACCCAGCAACACAAAATACACCCAGCAACACAAAATACACCCAGCAACACAAAATACACCCAGCAACACAAAATACACCCAGCAACACAAAATACACCCAGCAACACAAAATACACCCAGCAACACAAAATACCCCCAGCAAAACAAAATATACCCAGCAACACAAAATACACCCAGCAACACAAAATACACCCAACAACACAAAATACACCCAGCAACACAAAATACACCCAGCAACACAAAATACACCCAGCAACACAAAATACACCCAGCAAAACAAAATATACCCAGCAACACAAAATACACCCAGCAACACAAAATATACCCAGCAACACAAAATACACCCAGCAACACAAAATACACCCAGCAACACAAAATACACCCAGCAACACAAAATACCCCCAGCAACACAAAATACCCCCAGCAACACAAAATACCCCCAGCAACACAAAATACACCCAGCAACACAAAATACACCCAGCAACACAAAATACACCCAGCAACACAAAATACACCCAGCAACACAAAATACACCCAGCAACACAAAATACACCCAGCAAAACAAAATATACCCAGCAACACAAAATACACCCAGCAACACAAAATATACCCAGCAACACAAAATACACCCAGCAACACAAAATACACCCAGCAACACAAAATACACCCAGCAACACAAAATACCCCCAGCAACACAAAATACCCCCAGCAACACAAAATACCCCCAGCAACACAAAATACCCCCAGCAACACAAAATACCCCCAGCAACACAAAATACACCCAGCAACACAAAATACACCCAGCAACACAAAATACCCCCAGCAACACAAAATACCCCCAGCAACACAAAATACACCCAGCAAAACAAAATACCCCCAGCAACACAAAATACACCCAGCAAAACAAAATATACCCAGCAACACAAAATACACCCAGCAACACAAAATATACCCAGCAACACAAAATACCCCCAGCAACACAAAATACCCCCAGCAACACAAAATACCCCCAGCAACACAAAATACACCCAGCAAAACAAAATATACCCAGCAACACAAAATACACCCAGCAACACAAAATATACCCAGCAACACAAAATACACCCAGCAACACAAAATACACCCAGCAACACAAAATACCCCCAGCCACACAAAATACCCCCAGCAACACAAAATACACCCAGCAAAACAAAATATACCCAGCAACACAAAATACACCCAGCAACACAAAAATATACCCAGCAACACAAAATACACCCAGCAACACAAAATATACCCAACAACACAAAATACACCCAGCAACACAAAATACCCCCAGCAACACAAAATACCCCCAGCAACACAAAATACCCCCAGCAACACAAAATACACCCAGCAACACAAAATACCCCCAGCAACACAAAATATACCCAACAACACAAAATATACCCAGCAACACAAAATACCCCCAGCAACACAAAATACCCGCAGCAACACAAAATACACCCAGCAACACAAAATATACCCAGCAACACAAAATACACCCAGCAACACAAAATACACCCACCAACACAAAATACACCCAGCAACACACACAATACACCCAACAACACAAAATACACCCAGCAACACAAAACACACCCAGCAACACACACAATACACCCAACACAAAATACACCCAGCAACACACACAATACACCCAGCAACACACACAATACACCCAGCAACACAAAATACACCCAGCAACACAAAATACACCCAGCAACACACACAATACACCCAACAACACAAAATACCCCCAGCAACACAAAATACACCCAGCAACACAAAATACCCCCAGCAACACAAAATACACCCAACAACACAAAATACCCCCAGCAACACAAAATACACCCAGCAACACAAAATACCCCCAGCAACACAAAATACCCCCAGCAACACAAATTACACCCAGCAACACAAAATACACCCAGCAACACACACAATACACCCAACAACACAAAATACCCCCAGCAACACAAATTACACCCAGCAACACAAAATACCCCCAGCAACACAAAATACCCCCAGCAACACAAAATACCCCCAGCAACACAAAATACATCCAGCAACACAAAATACCCCCAGCAACACAAAATACCCCCAGCAACACAAAATACCCCCAGCAACACAAAATATACCCAGCAACACAAAATACATCCAGCAACACAAAATACACCCAGCAACACAAAATACCCCCCAGCAACACAAAATACCCCCAGCAACACAAAATACCCCCTACCTTGAGGTGCTTCCGGGGCTTAGTGTCCCCGCGGCCCGGTCGTCGACAAGGCCTCCTGGTTGCTGGACTGATCAACCAGGCTGTTAGACGCGGCTGCTCGCAGCCTGACGTATGAGTCACAGCCTGGTTGATCAGGTATCCTTTGGAGGTGCTTATCCAGTTCTCTCTTGAACACTGTGAGGGGTTTGCCAGTTATGCCCCTTATGTGTAGTGGAAGCGTGTTGAACAGTCTCGGGCCTCTGATGTTGATAGAGTTCTCTCTCAGAGTACCTGTTGCACCTCTGCTTTTCAACGGGGGTATTCTGCACATCCTGCCATGTCTTCTGGTCTCATGTGGTGTTATTTCTGTGTGCAGGTTTGGGACCAGCCCCTCAATTATTTTCCACGTGTAAATTATTATGTATCTCTCCCGCCTGCGCTCAAGGGAGTACAGATTTAGGCTCTTTAGTCGGTCCCAGTAATTTAGATGTTATACTGAGTGGATTCTAGCAGTAAAGGATCTCTGCACGCTCTCTAGGTCAGCAATTTCTCCAGCTTTGAAAGGGGCTGTCATTGTGCTGCAGTACTCCACTCTAGATAGCACAAGCGTTTTGAAAAGTATCATCATCGGTATAGCATCTCTAGTGTGAAAAGTTCTTGTTATCCAACCTGTCATTTTTCTTGCAGTTGTGACGGCTACTTTATTGTGTTCTTTAAAGGTAAGGTCTTCCGACATGAGTACACCCAGGTCCTTTACATTGCCTTTTCGTTCTATGTTATGATTTGCCTGAGTTTTGTACGTGGTTTCTGTTTTTATATTTTCAATTTTTCCGTAGCGCATGAGCTGAAACTTATCCTCGTTGAACACCATATTATTTTCTGTAGCCCATAGAAAGACCTGATCTACATCTGATTGGAGGTTTGCCGTGTCCTCTATGTTGCCAACTCTCATGAAAATCCTAGTGTCATCTGCAAAGGATGATACAGTGCTATAGGTTGTGTTCTGGTCTATGTCCGATATGAGGATGAGAAAAAGTACTGGAGCAAGCACAGTACCCTGGGGGACTGA